>NW_026607190.1:315000-329204 GCF_029890125.1 Rhinichthys klamathensis goyatoka
TGCTTAATGGAGTAGCTAATGGGGATCTAAATAATAAACAATAAACAATAAACTCTACAGATAAAGCGTTGTGAATCTAGTTTCGCGTACCTACCCCGAAGTGATAAAATAAAACAAAATTATGTATCAAATTTATAGACAAGTAATTTGTTCAGGCATGGTTTTCTAGGGAAATACAAACCTACGCACATATATTCAAACGCACATAACTATAGAATCAATTCTTAATGCGCATGTGAACGCCATCAGCGTTAATCACAGGTTCACGTTTAAAGTCTGTTTAGAGACATTCATATACATTTTTACCTTGCAGTTACTGTAAATCCGGCCTCTAGTTCATAAACGCCAGAGGAGAACTGGCCCCCACTGAGCCTGGGTTCTCCCAAGGTTTTTTTCTTCTCCATTGGGTCCCTGATGGAGTTTTAGGACACCATCGGGTCACTTGATGGAGTTTTTCGGTTCCTTGCCACTGTTGCCTTTGGCTTGCTCAGTTGGGGATATTCAAATTAATTAACCAATCATTAATACCATTGATCAGCTCTACCAAACGTGGATGTTTTTCCACTAAGAAACGAACATTGTTATTATGTTTTGATTGATACTGTGAAGCTGCTTTGATGCAATCTATATTGTGAAAAGCGCTATATAAATATACTTGATAGAGACATAATGTAACACACACACATATACAGTATGTGTTTGAATAGTCTGTTCATCGCAATGGCATTGTCATTTTTTAACAGACCAACAGTGTATCTGTGAGTCCAGTCTCATAATGGGTACATGTGTTTATGTGTCATACAGATAATGTGCAGTCTTTTCATTGTCATCAAAATCGTAGCCAGTGTTTACTTCTCAAAATACTGATACAGTTATATTGACAACCATCAAAAGCCTGTAACTTGTTAAAAATCCTTAGTACAATATATATCAATGAACATATCAGTGCCTTGTGTCACAAACAAGAATGTCAAAATGCTGTCATGTAATCCTATTGTGTTCTGCTGTTTGTACGAAATGCACTTTCCTTGTTTGCAAATCTTAAGGATGATTCAAGAAATGTACCAAAGCGACTGATAAGAACTGTTTATAGAGGAGAGCAGTTACAGCATACATTCACTCTCTCTCTCTCTATCTATCTATCTCTCAATATATATATATATAGCCTATATATATATATATATATATATATATATATATATATATATATAAATCGATAGATAGATAGATAGAGAGAGAGAGAGAGAGAGAGAGAGAGAGAGAGAGGGGGGGGGGGGGGGGCAGAGCAGTTACATATAGTCATACAAAAGAAAAAAAGTGTTTAAAAGAATCATGAATCAAGCTGACACGTTTAAATGTTTGTTTACATAATTATTTTGTACTTAATTTGATTTTAAAAGCCATTGGATCTGCACTAACCCTAACCCTAACCCTAGCTCTGCCTGTGACTGTCAGTCTGACTGAGATCTGCTCACACTGTGATCAGCCGCCCTTCCCCCACAGCACTGAGACTGATCGCGCGCGCGCCCTTCCCCCACAGCACTGAGAGAGACTGATCGCGCGCGCGCCCTTCCCCCACAGCACTGAGACTGACTGGAGTGACAGAGAGTTGAACTTGTCTCTGGCTGAACTAACAGACTGACAGTTACAGGTAGATAGCTAAGCAGAAGTGCTGCTCAAAAGATCACAAACTGTCGTGGCTATGCGTTTTTAAAGCACTTTTACAAGGTCTATTAGCTTCTCCGCCCTGTAATGTAAAATACCATTAATTTATGAAAGAAATACAAAGAAGATAATGCTGTTAAAGTACTTGTTAAAGTTTAATTTAGAGCCTCGAAATAATCCACACCCATCCCCCATCTTAACTCGAATAAATTGACAACAACACAGACTCCAAAAGTAGAGACATATTATACCAGCTTGAATATCAGCCCTGCTGTGTATTTGCATACATCAGTTTACTATTTTGATTAATAAATGCTATTAGTAGAAAATAAGATGTCTGTTCAAGATATCTAGGTTGCTCATTTTGCATTTTTTGCTCTTTTAAACCTGTGCTTGTTCGGACATGCGCACTGGTTCCTAGTTCGAGTCGGGTGAGTTCGTTTACAAGTGATCATGTGCTCTGTCCACTAGAAAGACTTGATCCACGACAGTTTTTTTTTTTTTGAAGAAGAAGAAGAAACACTACTGCGATTAAAAAAAAAAAGATTCTTGTCATCAGAGAGTTTTCTATTCGGTCAAATAAATAGTCACAATTGCAACGTGAAATCCAAATACGTAACTACGTCATTTACGCACGTCTGCGACAGTGGATGTATTTTCCCGGGAAATGCAGACACGTGACAATGGGACGCGAAACAGTCAGACGACAGCCCTCCACCCTCCACCACGCAGGAAAGGTGAGATGAAGTCTTGTCCTGAAAATGCATGATAACTAAATACATTGTGAAATATGAAAGTTAGTAAGATGTATGTTTATTTTAGTGGTTTAATTATTTTTTGCTTAGGGTTTTATTTACTTCTCGATTGTATTTTATTTGTTTCTCATTTGATAATTTGTTGCAATAAGGAAAAAAGTATATTGCCTACTTGTAGGCATTGACCAGTAAATATAATTTTGTTATTTCTTATATAATAGTACTTTAGATTCTACAAATTAAAAAAAAAACGAGTCAGTGATAGCCTACTATATCATTGTTTTTCTCAAGTGTTGTCAAATTGCAACTGTGATTTAAAATATTAATTATATATTTTTATATCATTATTATTTGATATATTTTTAATTTTATGTAATACAATATTTGCCCAAAAATCTTTTTTTCAGTGGAATGTTTTTTTCTAGATTTATTATTTATCTTTTTTATCTTTTTTTGCCCAATGATGGTACATAGACACTTTATAGTATTTTTATTGTGTGTTTCAATGTCCAAAGCAGACAAAAAGCACATTAGAAATAGTCCATATAAATCTAGCTGGTTATTGACTGAAAATATCCTGTATGCTGTAGCTAATCAATATAGTAGATTCATGTCAATTGTGGTCACAAGACACACAAGAACCAATGTTTTTTGGCATCATTGACATTGCCTTTTTTTAATCTAAATTCCTGTTGTAGACTGGTCACACGTGCTGTCATTGAATAGAGCTCTGTGATATAATATAAATATATACTTAAGTGTTGAACAGAAAAAACACACGTGTTTGGAACAACATGAGGTTCAATTGGAACACTTAACATAATTGTATGTTAATTACGTATGTTTTTGGGTGAACAATTCCAGTAAGATCAACAAGATTTTTTAAATATGCTTGTTTATTTCATTCACATTATATATATATATATATATATATATATATATTTTTTTTTTTCCCAGTCATTTCAAGAAAGTAAGTCGCCATGCTGGGAAATAAAAGACGTAAGAAACCTCTGCAGGACGCTGAGCATCACATTACCTGTGAAACCGACAAGCCTGAGCTTCAAGAGCAGTTCATCAGCAAATATAAAGGCAAGTATTTATGAATAAGCAGTAATAACGTTACTCTACAAAACTGATAATTTAATATATAATTTATTTTTATTGTGCAGTCAAGATTTCTGAATAGAGTTCTGCAGGCATTAGCCCGAAAACAAAAACAGTTGCATTTTTGCATTTCTGGTTCCATCAACCCAAAGTCAGTGTTTATTTGCGCATTCTTAGCCCAATTATGCACAATAAGCCCATAGTGCGTGTGGTCATGTAAACGCAGACTAAGGTCATCATAAACGGCATAAGCATAAACCAATCGACACCGCTAGATTTTTGCCCCTTATTCCAGATTTGCCCAGCATGTAAACACATTAACCTGCGTTCTGTGGCTTATTGAAGTGAGCATGTGTGACTGGAAAGTGTCCTTATTGTGGATTTAAGCACATCCAGACAGAGCGAGCGTTTTCTTGACCCAAGAACATCTTAAAAAGTGTTCTCAAAAAGTGTTCTCATCTCATGCAGAAGTGGTACAGTCAAAATCCTACTAAAACTTCTTTGTCATTGTGGAGAGTGCAGTGCATGGTTGCATAGCAACAACAGACGCCACGGGAAAATCAGACTGTTATTTTACTATTAATAATAAAATATAAGCTAATATGCATTAACACTAGGACTCCCAGAATTCTATAACTACTATAATGGCCATAGCAGTCATTCTGACTGCTCATACATTATTTGCATATCATTTCAAAAAGCTATATCAAATCTAAGAATAAATGGATCTGTTATGTTAGGATAGGTAATAATAAACATCAGAACACTACATTTTAATTATGATGTATGTAAAATTGTATTAGTTAACCAACAACCACTCAGCCTCATCAAGGCTCTGAAGCATGGCTAAAGCCTCTGTGGCAGTCATTCTTCTTGCTGACATTGTTCTGATATTCTCTTTTCAATATTTCAATTTGGTTTTAGCTCGAAGCTAAAGCTAGATTTCAGCTTTGCAATAGACTAAACAAACAACAAGAGAAATTGTTGCTAGTCAACGGTGATGCATCTTCAAGAGCAGGAAAAAGGAGCAACCGACACACGGTCTGTAATGCATACGGTCAGTATGACTGTTATGACCATTCAAGGTAGAAATACTCAAAACTCAGTCTTTTGTGTCTTGTAATTTTAATAAAATAACAATGATAGAATAAAATATAGACACATTTAGGAAAAGTCAGGGTCCTATAGTTACATGGGTTTTATTTCAACAAAGTTATTACATTGCAAAATTTTAAAACAGTCAAAATGACTGCCTTGGGAGTTCTAGTGTTAATGTACATGTCAAGTAATTTGTCTTTTTTTACTCGTATATTTCAGCCTTTAAATCATTTTTATAAAAAGAATGAGGTTTATCTTTTTATAAAACCTTTTTTGTCAACTTTATTCGAATTTAATTTTACTATATGTGCCTATAGGGGTGGGCCGGGGATGGCAGGGGTTGGTGGCAATGTAAGTTTCTGGATATTTTCTATAAGAAAATTTGCGGGGCGAGGGCTTCGATTACCTCTCTCTTTTTGGACCATACATGTGTTTGCATCCCTGCATATGCGCGAGGGAGGGAGAGAGAGAGCAAGACAGTTTGAAGGCGCGCGCGCGGCCGGGGCTCTGCTCGTTCTTTCAGTAACATGCGCCCTGTCACACTCATCTACATCACTCACCGATCAAATAAGGCTTTGGCGGCAGGGGCGTGTCTAGAAGGGGGGCACGGGGTGGCACTGGCCCCCCTGGAATATGATTGACCCCCCCCTGGTGCCCCCCCAACATCATTGGGCTAGATTTACTGTCAACCTGACAATGCCCAACGCCATTGGATCAGAGCGCTGTCAATCACTGCTTGATTTGCGATTCGCAAAGCGAAATCACAGGTCCGCGTTTTTAAAACAGTAGGAGAGAGAGAGAGAGATACCTCGACACGTCATTGTAAATATTGCACCGTATGTTAGTCTGATTACTTTCATGTGTGACTGATCAAGCCAGTACCGTTAGATCAGCTAACGTAATTTCGGCAGACTGAATAGAGATTCCGTGGCAGCGCACGACCACATAAATATAAAATAGATAATTTTTATAGATTTTTAATAGATTACTCTATCTGTTGTTTTAAATACTAAAGGCACAATAATCTTTTTCCAAAAAAGTCGTGCCGTGGTGAACATTAAAATGTGAGAATGTTAACTAACACCATAGCTACATGCAACTGTGTAATTTAGATACTTAATGGGTTTTTGTTTATTTATACACCGCAACAGGACATCCAAGATTTCTTTAAGAAATCATTTTAGAGACCGATTTCATGCAGAGAACGTTCACCGACACTCACACACACATTCAATGTTTGTGTTGAGAATAATGCATGTTAGATGACTAATTAATGCCTAGGTGATGTTTTTTTTATTTATAAGAACAAAACTGTGTGGTCCAATCCATGTTAAATACAAAATGATTTTCAGGCTCTTGTTCAGTGCCACATTTAATACCATCTATATTAGGGCACTGGGCATTGCAAAGATTTTTTAATTCGTGTTTAATATTTTCTAAACAAGTATTTATTTCTAGTTGAATTTTCTAGCTGATTTCCCATGGGCCCCCCTGACTGGTCCTTGGTCCACCCTGTGGCCCCCCCATTTATAAAATCCTAGAATCACCCCTGTTTGGCGGGGCAAATAAACTGCATCCAACTGCTTTCCCTGACGCCTGGATCGTTCGGTGGCGTATTCAAACATGTTGTTTGTCCGCAGCCAGGAACAGCACGTCTGCGTGGCATCGCAATCTTCTTGTAAACAGACCCACTCGCTGCATGACAACGCATGCGATGATGCGAAATGAGGCATAGTTGTCTTGTGCTGGAGGCGGTCATATGCAAACGACTGGTACGTCACTTCGTACCGTGACGTCACCTCGTACCATGGATCCACAACGAGCTGTATTTAGAGCTTGATTAAATAAATGCTTCGTTTATAATGGGGGGGGGGGGGGCATCTTAAGCTATTAAACTTGCAGGAAGTTTTAATAATACATAGATCTCTTATATACCAAAAGATCAAGGCAAATTTGGTCTCATGTCATGACCCCTTTAAAAGTATAATGTAAAGTATAAAAAGCAAAGCATACTTTGAGATTAGCCTGGCTATTGACTATTTTCCTACAGTAATTTCCCTTTTACATCATATAATGTACATCATATGGTTAAGAACTTTTAGTAATAATCAAAATAATAGTTGACATTAAAGAAACTGCTGCTAATGAATTTCTCCTCTTCAGGGCGTGGAGTTTTCACCACTGGAGCTTTCTTCAGAGGGGATTTTGTTCTTGAATACAGAGGTGAACTTCTGAGTTCAGAGGAGAGTCTTGCTCGAACTGAACACTACACTGAAGCTGAGAACACGTTCCTGTTTGATTTTCAGTGGCATGGCAGAAATTGGTGGTGAGTAAAGAACTGTTGGATTGATGTAGTAGTGATGATAAAATATCTGGAACTGTAAAATACTCAGGGTGTGTTCATGCCTGTAGTTCTGTTCGCTTGGTTCGTTTGGTCCGGGTCTGCTTAGTGTTCAGATTGGCATTTCTATCGTCAAACCTGTTATGCTTGACCAGTTTGTCCTTTTTAGGGTCACATCTTCCTGTTTTTGGTTCGTTTATATGTCTCTGGTCCATGTTATGCTCATATTTCATTCAAACCGCACCAGAGTTTTTCTCTGTATTCCCTAAAGAGAACAAAATGGTTAAAGGGATAGTTCAGGATTTAGCATTAAGCTTTGTATTAGTAGAAAACCTGTAGTATTTTCGAATTACCATGCTTTCCACCCTCATATCCCCCTGAGACGAGAGATTTATGTATTTTTTGTCTGGAAAAAATCCTCCGATGAAGCAAAATTCGTCATTTTGCGTCATCGGAGGATTTTTTGGCCAGAGGCTAAAGACTACAGCCAGTAGTAGGGGCTGTCCCGCATGTTCTCAACCCGCCCATAGAGGGTGGGATCTCACTCACACAATGTACACATAGTGTCAGACATCTTTTTCTGGAAGCTAAGCTAGCAGGTTCTTGTTCTGTGGCGAAAGCTGAGTAGTAGGGGTTACCATCCTCTTTTTCCCGGACATGTCCGGCCGTCGATGTCCGGGATTCAGCTTTTGCTTTCTGCAGTCGCCATTCATTGTTTACATGCACACCTTTTGTTTCAATCTAACTGAATTCATTCCGATTGGTGAATCTGAATGTAGTGTTTACATGAAAGCTAAACAAGTGATCGGTTGATGTGCATTTTAACATTGCTAAGAAAATTTCGTCTCACAGGTGTCGCTCATCAGTAATCACGCCACCGGCCTCGCGCCGTTCTCCCGCGGCCCTCACTCGTCCTGCTCGCCACAGTAAACATGACTCGTGTCGTTCTCCCGCGGCCCTCACTCGTCCTGCTCGCCACAGTAAACATGACTCGTGTCGTTCTCCCGCGGCCCTCACTCGTCCTGCTCGCCACAGTAAACATGACTCGTGTCGTTCTCCCGCGGCCCTCACTCGTCCTGCTCGCCACAGTAAACATGACTCGTGTCGTTCTCCCGCGGCCCTCACTCGTCCTGCTCGCCACAGTAAACATGACTCGTGTCGTTCTCCCGCGGCCCTCACTCGTCCTGCTCGCCACAGTAAACATGACTCACACCGTTCTCCCGCTGCCCTCACTCGTCCTGCTCGCCACAGTAAACATGACTCGTGTCGTTCTCCCGCGGCCCTCACTCGTCCTGCTCGCCACAGTAAACATGACTCGTGTCGTTCTCCCGCGGCCCTCACTCGTCCTGCTCGCCACAGTAAACATGACTCGAGCCGTTCTCCCTCTGCCCTCACTCGTCCTGCTCGCCACAGTAAACATGACTCGTGCCGTTCTCCCGCGGCCCTCACTTGTCCTGCTCGCCACAGTAAACATGACTCGCGCCGTTCTCCCGCGGCCCTCACTCGTCCTGCTCGCCACATTAAACATGACTCGCGTCGTTCTCCCGCGGCCCTCACTCGTCCTGCTCGCCACAGTAAACATGACTCGCGCCGTTCTCCCGCGGCCCTCACTCGTCCTGATCGCCACAGTAAACATGACTCGTGCCGTTCTCCCGCGGCCCTCACTCGTCCTGCTCGCCACAGTAAACATGACTCGCGCGTTCTCCCGCGGCCCTCACTCGTCCTGCTCGCCACAGTAAACATGACTCGTGCCGTTCTCCCGCGGCCCTCACTCGTCCTGATCGCCACAGTAAACATGACTCGTGCCGTTCTCCCGCGGCCCTCACTCGTCCTGCTCGCCACAGTAAACATGACTCGTGCCGTTCTCCCGCGGCCCTCACTCGTCCTGCTCGCCACAGTAAACATGACTCGCGCCGTTCTCCCGCGGCCCTCACTCGTCCTGCTCGCCACAGTAAACATGACTCGTGCCGTTCTCCCGCGGCCCTCACTCGTCCTGCTCGCCACAGTAAACATGACTCGTGCCGTTCTCCCGCGGCCCTCACTCGTCCTGCTCGCCACAGTAAACATGACTCGTGCGTTCTCCCGCGGCCCTCACTCGTCCTGCTCGCCACAGTAAACATGACTCGTGCCGTTCTCCCGCGGCCCTCACTCGTCCTGCTCGCCACAGTAAACATGACTCGCGCGTTCTCCCGCGGCCCTCACTCGTCCTGCTCGCCACAGTAAACATGACTCGTGTCGTTCTCCCGCGGCCCTCACTCGTCCTGCTCGCCACAGTAAACATGACTCGCGTCGTTCTCCCGCGGCCCTCACTCGTCCTGCTCGCCACAGTAAACATGACTCGTGCCGTTCTCCCGCGGCCCTCACTCGTCCTGCTCGCCACAGTAAACATGACTCGCGCGTTCTCCCGCGGCCCTCACTCGTCCTGCTCGCCACAGTAAACATGACTCGTGTCGTTCTCCCGCGGCCCTCACTCGTCCTGCTCGCCACAGTAAACATGACTCGCGTCGTTCTCCCGCGGCCCTCACTCGTCCTGCTCGCCACAGTAAACATGACTCGCGCCGTTCTCCCGCGGCCCTCACTCGTCCTGCTCGCCACAGTAAACATGACTCGCGTCGTTCTCCCGCGGCTCTCACTCGTCCTGCTCGCCACAGTAAACATGACTCGCGCCGTTCTCCCGCGGCCCTCACTCGTCCTGCTTGCCACAGTAAACATGACTCGCGCCGTTCTCCCGCGGCCCTCACTCGTCCTGATCGCCACAGTAAACATGACTCGTGCCGTTCTCCCGCGGCCCTCACTCGTCCTGCTCGCCACAGTAAACATGACTCGTGCCGTTCTCCCGCGGCCCTCACTCGTCCTGATCGCCACAGTAAACATGACTCGTGCCGTTCTCCCGCGGCCCTCACTCGTCCTGCTCGCCACAGTAAACATGACTCGTGCCGTTCTCCCGCGGCCCTCACTCGTCCTGCTCGCCACAGTAAACATGACTCGTGCCGTTCTCCCGCGGCCCTCACTCGTCCTGCTCGCCACAGTAAACATGACTCGCGCGTTCTCCCGCGGCCCTCACTCGTCCTGCTCGCCACAGTAAACATGACTCGTGTCGTTCTCCCGCGGCCCTCACTCGTCCTGCTCGCCACAGTAAACATGACTCGCGTCGTTCTCCCGCGGCTCTCACTCGTCCTGCTCGCCACAGTAAACATAATGAATGGTGACTGTAGAACGCAAAAGCCGAATCCCGAACATTTTGGGCGATCTCAAAACACATTTTCGAACTCACTAGTAGCCTATACTTGTTGTTTAACTACTGCGCTCTGTTACCGGTAGGCGTGGCCTCCTAGGGCAGCGAAGCAAGTGCATTCTGGGAGTTGTTGTCTTTCATCCACATAAGCCAAAAATACATTTTCTGGCTTTTCTCAGTCTACAGTAGAAAGCTCCAAATTCAAAAATAATTTCACATTTCTTCTACATAAATGACCCATTTTAAATACATATTCATCTTCGCAGAGGTGAAGTATCCCTTTAATTTGAGATGGCTTTATCTGAGAGCTGAGAGGATGTTGCAGTACACTATCATATATATCAGTGGTTTTCAGACCCTCTCTGCAGATTCTGTATGTCTCCTTCACCAGACACACTCAGTTGAGTTCATAGAGCCGTGTTCTGATGATAAACTCCTCATCTGAATCAGCTGGATTAAAACACGAGACATACAGCATATGCAGAGCGGTGGGTTCCCAGGACTGGGGTTCAGAACCACTTATAGAAAATAACTGTACATTTCTATCATGTATACTAAGATTACAAGTATTGAGTGATAATTGGATGTCTTTATAGCATGGATGCATCTAAAGAAGACGGGTTGTCCTTGGGAAGACTTGTAAACGATCAGACCAGAAATCCTACTTGCAAAATGAGAACCGTTGAAGTGAGCAGAAAACCTCACCTGTGTCTCTTTGCTGTACGAGACATTCTACCAGGAGAAGAAATCACTTACAATTATGGAGACTCAGATTGGCCATGGCGAGTCAAGGTACTATCAAGAAAATGCTAAAGAGATTGATCAGTAATTCATGATAATCTTTTACTGTCATTCTGATTAGTTACCATGTGATTGTGGTCTCATATTTCTGAAGCCTTTAAATCAAGCATCAGCAGAATCCACTGATAAAAAGCCAGCCAGCAGTTTGGGCCCGCAGAAATCGGTAGGTCCACTTTAAAACATCTGTATCATTATATTATTGACTATTTCAGCTTAGAGATGTGTGTGAAAGAAATGATAGTTAAAGTGTAGGACAGCTAGAGAAATGAACATAAACAAGTTTTTCTGTCCTTCACAAATATTTCCTGCTTTCTTAGCCCCATTGTGCAGCTTCTCTTCCCTTTCCTGAATTGGACAAGGTGAACAGCAAGGGTCCACATAAGCTGTCAGGCAAAGCAAGAACATCAAGGAATAAAACGGTAACCATCTCATACATGCAGCAGCGATCTACTGATGTTTACTGCCAGCTAGTTAAAAGTGCAGTCAGTGATTTCTGATAAACACTGTTGATATTTAAAATCGACAGCCAAACAAACACACACCTCCCTTCATTGCTCCGCCCCCAAAATAATGAACAACACAGGCAACCAGTTGACTACAGGTGCATATCCACTTCATCCAGCACACGTGTGTAATAGTTGTGGCACGTTCGGATCATTTTACTGACTTGGATCTTTGAATCTCGTTCATCAAAATTAACAAATCTTTTTTCGAAAACCTTTTGTTCATTTCAGTAGAATGTATTTAAAATGGTAGCCAAATTCCCCAAACACATCAAATGTTGATCGCATTTAGAATAAGAAAAAAAGTGCGATGCAAGGAAAAGGCCAAATTATGAGAGACGGAAATGATTCATTAATTTATTTGGGTCTTCAGGCTATGCAGTCTGTTAGTTACCTCACCTCCCGATCTAAGCCGTTCGTTCATCCTGTGACATCCTCATAAACTTAACTTTGCAGTCTGTAGTACCGGATACGTACACGTTTCGAGTCTATCGACTTCGGGTTCAAGTCATTCGTTCATCACGTGGCAGCCCCATTGAGCTATGCAGTCTGTAGTACCGGATACGTACACGTTTCGAGTCTATCGACTTCGGGTTCAAGTCATTCGTTCATCACGTGGCAGCCCCATTGAGCTATGCAGTCAATACTGGATGCAGAATTGATTAGTTCATATTTTGAGTCTTCGAGGACTTGAGAGGTGAACTAATCATTTATCTTTCCAGTACTGACAGCATAGCCTCAATGGGACTGATGGGAAGAACGAAGGACCCAAAGACTCGAGTGATTTAACTAATCATTTCTGTTTCCAGTACAGAACCTATAGGATGTTGTGTGTGCGCAGTCAACACAAAATTAAAGAATCACTCTCTGAGACAACTCAGTAGTCACGAGTCATTAAAGATTGTTCAAAATGTCTATCACACAAACAAGCCCCCCCGTTGGACCCCATTGAAGTCACTATATGGAGAAACACCTGGAGTGTGTTCCTCAAAAACCTTCATTTCTTTTACACTGAAGAAAGAAAGACATGAACATCTTAGATGGTGTGATGATGGCGAGTAAATTATCAGGAAATTTTAATTCTGAAGTGAACTAATCATTTAAGTAGTTATTGGTTCAGAGTTTTAATGTCTGAACCAGTGTAACTATTAATTTGACTATTGTCACAATTTTGTTGTTTTTTATTTTATTAATGATCTTTGCTTTGAAGTGTGCAAAACACGTTTCTTTATTTTTTGTTTACCCCTACAGTGTGTTTGTTTTGTTTTATATGGGTGCCACAGTTTTCAATATTTTTAATGTCATTTTATTCTTGTTTAAGCTAAATATCTCTTTATATATCTGCAGAAGCGGTTTCAATCAAGACTGTTACAGTCATCCTCAGTCGCATCCATATCTGGTGCACCCTCTTCATCAGCACCCTGTGCTGTGTCCACCTCTATAATGGCCTCATCAACCTCATGCCCTCCTGCCCTGTCCTCATCAACATCAACACCTCCCACGTCACCTTCATCATCCTCGCCTGTGCAGCCTTCATCATCCTCGCCTGTGCAGCCTTCATCATCCTCGCCTGTGCAGCCTTCATCATCCTCGCCTGTGCAGCCTTCATCATCCTCGCCTGTGCAGCCTTCATCATCCTCGCCTGGGCAGCCTTCATCAGCCTCGCCTGGGCAGCCTTCATCATCCTCGCCTGTGCAGCCTTCATCAGCCTCGCCTGGGCAGCCTTCATCAGCCTTGCCTGGGCAGCCTTCATCATCCTCGCCTGGGCAGCCTTCATCAGCCTCGCCTGGGCAGCCTTCATCAGCCTCGCCTGGGCAGCCTTCATCATCCTCGCCTGGGCAGCCTTCATCAGCCTCGCCTGGGCAGCCTTCATCAGCCTCGCCTGGGCAGCCTTCATCAGCCTCGCCTGGGCAGCCTTCATCATCCTCGCCTGTGCAGCCTTCATCAGCCTCGCCTGGGCAGCCTTCATCAGCCTGGCCTGGGCAGCCTTCATCATCCTCGCCTGGGCAGCCTTCATCAGCCTCGCCTGTGCAGCCTTCATCATCCTCGCCTGTGCAGCCTTCATCAGCCTCGCCTGGGCAGCCTTCATCATCCTCGCCTGTGAAGCCTTCATCAGCCTCGTCTGTGCAGCCTTCATCAGCCTCGCCTGGGCAGCCTTCATCATCCTCGCCTAGGCAGCCTTCATCAGCCTCGCCTGTGCAGCCTTCATCAGCCTCACCTGGGCAGCCTTCATCAGCCTCGCCTGGGCAGCCTTCATCAGCCTCGCCTGGGCAGCCTTCATCAGCCTCGCCTGGGCAGCCTTCATCATCCTCGCCTGTGCAGCCTTCATCAGCCTCGCCTGGGCAGCCTTCATCAGCCTCGCCTGGGCAGCCTTCATCAGCCTCGCCTGGGCAGCCTTCATCATCCTCGCCTGTGCAGCCTTCATCAGCCTCGCCTGGGCAGCCTTCATCATCCTCGCCTGGGCAGCCTTCATCAGCCTCGTCTGTGCAGCCTTCATCAGCCTCGCCTGGGCAGCCTTCATCAGCCTCGCCTGTGCAGCCTTCATCAGCCTCGCCTGTGCAGCCTTCATCAGCCTCGCCTGGGCAGCCTTCATCATCCTCGCCTGTGCAGCCTTCATCAGCCTCGTCTGTGCAGCCTTCATCAGCCTCGCCTGGGCAGCCTTCATCAGCCTCGCCTGGGCAGCCTTCATCAGCCTCGCCTGG
>NW_026607191.1:0-2500 GCF_029890125.1 Rhinichthys klamathensis goyatoka
ACACTCATCACACACTCATCACACACTCATCACACACTCATTACACACTCATTACACAATCATCACACACTCACCACACACTCATCACACACTCATCACACACTCATCACACACTCATTACACACTCATCACACACTCATCACACACTCATCACACACTCATCACACACTCACCACACACTCATTACACACTCATTACAACACTCATCACACACTCATTACACACTCCTCACACACTCACCACACACTCATCACACACTCATCACACACTCATCACACACTCACCACACACTCAAACACCACACACTCATCACACACTCATCACACACTCATCACACACTCATCACAACACTCATACACACACTCACCACACACTCACCACACACTCATCACACACTCATCACCACACTCATCACACACTCACACACACTCATCACACACTCATCACACACTCACCACACACTCATCACACACTCATCACACACTCATCACACACTCATTACACACTCACCACACACTCACCACACACTCATCACACACTCATCACACACTCACCACACACTCATCACACACTCACCACACACTCACACACACTCATCACACACTCATCAAACACTCACCACACACTCACCACACACTCATCACACACTCATCACACACTCATCACACACTCATCACACACTCATTACACACTCACCACACACTAATCACACACTCATTACACACTCACCACACACTCACCACACACTCACCACACACTCATCACAACACTCATCACACACTCATCACACACTCACCACACACTCATCACACACTCATTACACACTCACCACACACTAATCACACACTCATTACACACTCATTACACACTCATCACACACTCATCACACACTCATCACACACTCACACACACTCATTACACACTCACCACACACTCATCACACACTCACCACACATCATCACACACTCACCACACACTCATTACACACTCACCACACACTCATCACACACTCATCACACACTCATCACACACTCATCACACACTCACCACACACTCATTACACACTCATCACACACTCATTACACACTCACCACACACTCATCACACACTCACCACACACTCATTACACACTCATTACACACTCATCACACACTCACCACACACTCATCACACACTCATTACACACTCACCACACACTCATCACACACTCACCACACACTCATTACACACTCATTACACACTCACCACACACTCATTACACACTCATCACACACTCACCACACACTCATCACACACTCATCACACACTCATCACACACTCACCACACACTCATTACACACTCACCACACACTCACCACACACTCATCACACACTCATTACACACTCATTACACACTCATCACACACTCACCACACACTCATCACACACTCATCACACACTCATCACACACTCATTACACACTCATCACACACTCATCACACACTCATCACACACTCATCACACACTCACCACACACTCATTACACACTCACCACACACTCATCACACACTCATTACACACTCACCACACACTCATCACACACTCATCACACACTCATTACACACTCATCACACACTCATCACACACTCATCACACACTCACCACACACTCACCACACACTCACAACACACTCATCACACACTCATTACACACTCACCACACACTCATCACACACTCATCACACACTCATCACACACTCACCACACACTCATTACACACTCACCACACACTCATCACACACTCACCACACACTCATTACACACTCATCACACACTCATCACACACTCACCACACACTCATTACACACTCATCACACACTCATCACACACTCACCACACACTCATCACACACTCACCACACACTCATTACACACTCATTACACACTCACCACACACTCATCACACACTCACCACACACTCATTACACACTCATCACACACTCATCACACACTCATCACACACTCATTACACACTCACCACACACTCATCACACACTCACCACACACTCATCACACACTCATCACACACTCACCACACACTCATTACACACTCACCACACACTCATCACACACTCATTACACACTCACCACACACTCATCACACACTCACCACACACTCACCACACACTCATCACACACTCACCACACACTCATTACACACTCATCACACACTCACCACACACTTATCACACACTTCACAGCAGTTGCCCTGTTTCTCATGAAGGTTTGTGAATCTGGATTGTTCCTGTGATCAGATGATGAATCATTAATGCTGATCCCGTCATGAAGAGGTTAAAGAGCAGACACACACACACACACACACACACACACACACACACACACACACACACACACACACACACACACACACACACACACACACACACACACACACACACACACACACACACACACACACACACTCTGTCTCTCTCCCACACCAAGACAACACGTAAGTTATCC
>NW_026607191.1:7500-125000 GCF_029890125.1 Rhinichthys klamathensis goyatoka
GTTTTGTTGTGTTGAGGTGTTTCAATTACTTTTGCTTGATTTGTTTATTGCAAACAGCTGAAAGTCTGTACATTTTGCCAATAAACCTAATTTGCAATGGGGGTTGAACAATTTCGATTGGAACTGTTTGTCATTAATAGATCCGAATGATTAGGCAATAGGAAATCTCATACATTTTAACAAACTGAATTTAGCTTGTTCAGCAACTATCCATATTTAAACCGTGTTTTTAACTGAATAAACAGAAGAGTTTTCAGAGTTGTATGGTGATTTGAGTTTAAATACATGCAAATTCTTAATAACAAACTATGCCATGATTAGAATTATTTGTTTGCGTGTATGTAAACTCAAGTCTTCAACATTGCATTGACATGGTCTGTCGCATTCTTCTCAATAGCTATATATGTCTTGCATTGGACCAATAATATAATGATAATAACAACGTGAGTGTCCAAATGAACTTTTGATGATAAGCTGCCATGTTGTTGTGTTTTCTCCCGCAGTGGGATTTGGTGTGTGACAGCGAGTGGAGAGTCCCATTCGCAACCTCAACTTTATACATGGGCTACTTGCTGGGCTCTCTGGTTTCTGGCCAACTTTCTGACAGGTAATGTTTCTGTCCACATTTAGAGCGGACCGTCATTCAACAGATATTGTGCATTAAATTGGCAAATGCTTAAAAAATTATGCAAAATATCTGACCAAAGCTGTATGAGCTGTGTGCTTTACAGATCTAGTAAGCTTTAAAGCAATGCAACTACATGTTTAGTTTCCTGCAAGCAGCTCCTCCCCCCTCAAGCCTGAAGATGTTCTCGTTGCTCGTCTGTACAGTAGAGTTGACGTCTGCTGTCTCGTGTCGTACAGTAGAGTTGACGAGCACACTCTTTAAGAGAGCAGCCAGAAAAATGGAGCAAAACTGGAAGAAAACTAAACTAGAGGTATTTCGCATTTCATGGAAGGAGAGCTCGATTGCTTACAGAGAGGCTTTAAAAGCTGCTAGTGTCACAGTGTCTGGTTGTGTTTCGCTTGTTTGTCACTAGAGGTCCTCGTTCTCACGGTGTCTTTCACATTTGACTTCATTTCCCAGCATTCTGTCTGTCACTCATCAGTTCATTGCACTCAGCTGTTTCCCATCACCTTGTTAGATTGTGTGTGTATAAATACCCTGTCTGTTTTAGTATTTGTTACGGATTCCTTGTTATGTATCACACCACTTCGGATGTTTGTTCTTGCCTGTTTCTTGTTTTGTTTCTTGTGTTGGATTGCCTTTTGGATTTTGACCTTTGCTTGGACTGGATAATGATTTACGGATTTCACTATTAAATACTGCATTTTTGGATCTACCCCTGTTTCCTGTGTGGATCGTGACAGAAGGAATCCGTCAAAACCAAGATCCAGCGGTATGTTTTTTAATATCTCTTCCCCAGCCACAGAGCGGGAGAGAAGGGAGTTTTTTGAGGGGACCCGGTTGGTCAAGTTTCGCGGGACCCGTGGAGGTCGCAATGGTGGAGGTGGTCGAGAGGAATCTCAATACCATTATCCACTCAGGCCCCTCTTCGACCCTGGGCTGGTGAGATCCAGTCCAGAGTTTCATCCGGCGCTGTTTCCGTCCAGCCCAGAGTGCGCACTTCACCAGCAGAAACGGCGGAGGAGGAGGAAGACCTCTAGCCTCCTCAAAGGCCCGGAGGCCATGTCCCAGCGGCCCACGGCTTTTCTGGAGGCTGATTCAGAGATGGTTCAAGTCACGTCTGCCCAAACAGAGACTGTTGACGTCCCGTCTGCCCAGTCAGAGAATGGTCACGTCCCATCTTCCCAGTCAGAGATTGTTCACGTCACGTCTGCCCAGCGAGAGACTGTTCACGTCCCGTCTGCCCAGCGAGAGACTGTTCACGTCCCGTCTGCCCAGCGAGAGACTGTTCACGTCCCGTCTGCCCAGCGAGAGACTGTTCACGTCCCGTCTGCCCAGCGAGAGACTGTTCACGTCCAGTCTGCCCAGTCTGAGACAGATCCAGAAATGCCCATTTGTGTGGCCGCCAAGGCACTAACGGACTATTTGGAACGTCTGGCGCGGATCCTGGATATGTCGGTATCTGCTGTTCCAGAGCCGGAGCCAGTGTCTGCTGTTCCAGAGCCGGAGCCAGTGTCTGCTGTTCCAGAGCCGGAGCCAGTGTCTGCTGTTCCAGAGCCGGAGCCAGTGTCTGCTGTTCCAGGGCCGGAGCCAGTGTCTGCTGTTCCAGAGCCGGAGCCAGTGTCTGCTGTTCCAGAGCCGGAGCCAGTGTCTGCTGTTCCAGAGCCGGAGCCAGTGTCTGCTGTTCCAGAGCCGGAGCCAGTGTCTGCTGTTCCAGGGCCGGAGGCAGAGCCAGTGCCCGTTCCAGAGCCGGAGGCAGAGCCAGTGCCCGTTCCAGAGCCGGAGGCAGAGCCAGTGCCCGTTCCAGAGCCGGAGGCAGAGCCAGTGCCCGTTCCAGAGCCGGAGGCAGAGCCAGTGCCCGTTCCAGAGCCGGAGGCAGAGCCAGTGCCCGTTCCAGAGCCGGAGGCAGAGCCAGTGCCCGTTCCAGAGCTGGAGGCAGAGCCAGTGCCCGTTCCTGAGCTGGAGGCAGAGCCAGTGTCTGTTCCAGCGCCAGAGCCTGTGTTTGTTTCTGTTTTTGTGTCTGTTCTTGTAACCGTTTCTGTTCTTGTCGCTGTTCCTGAGCCGGTGTCCGCTGTTCCTGAGCCGGTGTCCGCTGTTCCTGTTCCTGAGCCGGTGTCCGCTGTTCCTGAGCCGGTGTCCGTTGTTCCTGAGCCGGTGTCCGCTGTTCCTGAGCCGGAGTGTCCACCATGGCCACCTGAAGGGTTCTCACCACCATGGCCGCCCGAGGGAAAGTCTCCGCCCTGGCCGCCCGAGGGAAAGTCTCCGCCCTGGCCGCCAGATGGACTGACATTTCCGCCCCGGCCTCCCGAACTGTCCATTTCCCCTGCCCCACCCTGGTCTGTCCTTCCTGTATCCCTTGTTCTTCTTCCCCTTCATGGACCTGGCCCACCATTCCTCCCCCGATCCTCCACCGTTCCACCTCCCTCCTGAATTCTTGTGTTGTGTTGTAACTATGTCGTGGAGCGTCTGGTAGCCGCTCCGTAGAGAGGGGGGTTATGTCACAGTGTCTGGTTGTGTTTCGCTTGTTTGTCACTAGAGGTCCTCGTTCTCACGGTGTCTTTCACATTTGACTTCATTTCCCAGCATTCTGTCTGTCACTCATCAGTTCATTGCACTCAGCTGTTTCCCATCACCTTGTTAGATTGTGTGTGTATAAATACCCTGTCTGTTTTAGTATTTGTTACGGATTCCTTGTTATGTATCACACCACTTCGGATGTTTGTTCTTGCCTGTTTCTTGTTTTGTTTTTATGTGTTGGATTGCCTTTTGGATTTTGACCTTTGCTTGGACTGGATAATGATTTACGGATTTCCCTATTAAATACTGCATTTTTGGATCTACCCCTGTTTCCTGTGTGGATCGTGACAGCTAGATCTGCTTATTTTTCAACCCTATGAGAAGAAAATAAACACAACCCTAGGTATTTATTTGAAACAGTGGCTAAACTAACGCAAAATAAAGCTTCAACCCCAGAAGTTTCCAAGCAGCACAACAGTGACTTTATGACCTTCTTCACTTACAAGATTGATAATATCAGGAAGAAAATAATAACTATGCAACCGTCTACTACAGTATCGCATCAGGGAGTGCAGTGTAGTCTCCCTGAGGAAAAATTTGATTCATTCATTGCAATAGAAGAGGAAGAATTTTCTAAACTTGTTAAACCATCTAAATCGACAACATGTATGTTAGACCTTATACCGACTAAGCTAATGAAAGAGATGCTTCCAGAGGTCAAAGATCCTCTTCTCAGTATCTTTAATTCATCTTTGTCTCTAGGATACGTACTAAAAATCTTTAAGCTGGCAATGATTAAACCACTTGTTAAAAAAACGCAACTTGATCGTACAGAATTGGTCAATTATAGGCCGATCTCGAATCTGCCTTTTCTGTCAAAGATACTAGAAAAAGCAGTATCTTCACAACTGTGTTCCTTTCTAGAAAGAAATGATATCTGCGAGGATTTCCAGTCAGGATTTAGACCGTACCATAGCACTGAGACCGCTCTCATCAGAGTCACAAACGATTTGCTCTTATTATCCGATCGCAGTTGTATCTCTCTATTAGTGTTACTCGATCTTAGTGCTGCATTTGACACTATCGAATACAACATTCTTTTAAATAGACTCGAAAATGATGTTGGCATTAGTGGAATTGCACTAGCATGGTTTAAATCATACTTATCTGACCGTTATCAGTTTGTAGCAGTAAATGAAGAGATGTCTTATCGATCACAAGTTCAGTATGGCGTACCACAAGGCTCAGTACTAGGACCGTTGCTGTTCACTCTGTACATGCTTCCCTCACACACACACACACAAACACACACTGTACATGCTACCCTTAGAAGATATCATTAGGAAGCATGGCATTAGTTTTCACTATTACGCTGATGATACAAAGTTAATAACTAATGATCGTTGCGACGGAAGTGAATCAATTAAAACTAACTTTAGCTGGAAAATAACTTTATTCTAGAGCTCCTGTAAAGCCAAAACAATCTCTGTTACTTTAATTTCATATTATCAATGTAAAGCAGCTTTGGAACAATCTACGTTGTTAAAAGTGCTATATAAAGGAAGAAGTCTTGACTTGACTTGACGTCTGCTGTCTCGTGTCTCAGGTTCGGCAGGAAGAAGGTTCTCTTCACGTCTCTGGCGGCTGAAGCGCTGCTGATGTTCGCTCAGTCCTTCTCTCACTCCTGGCTGCTCTTCTGCCTGCTGTACTTCTTTGTTGGCACTTTCCAGATATCCCTGTACCTCACAGCATTTGTCCTTGGTAAGCATGTGATAAGATCAGATGTTTTTGAAGAAAACAGAAGTGAATATAATGATGTTGTTGTATAACCCTACACATATATGTTCACAGGTAGTGAAGCCTTGAGTGAGTCCTTGCGAGTTCTGTTCACCACACTGGGAGCGTTTCTGCATTACTGCATCGGTTACATGGTTCTGCCGTGGATTGCGTTCGCGGTGCGTGACTGGAGGATTCTGCTCAGGGTTCTGTCGGGGGTGACGGTGGTGTACGTCCCGCTGTGGTGGTGAGTCTCCACAAACACCAACAACTCACAGATGAAAAACACCAAGGAAATATATGTTTTAAAGGGGACCTATTATGCAAAATTCACTTTTATAAGGTGTTTGAACACAAATGTGTGTCCACAGTGTGTGTAAACAACCAGCCTATAATTGTAAAAATCCAACCAATACTTTTTTTATAATTCCCATATATCATTATCAATCTCTCAGAACATCTGTTTCAAATTTCCCCCTACTCCTACGTAAGAGTTTGGTTCTGATTGAAAAACCTAGGAGTGGTTCGCAAAAGTAGGTTTTTCAAAAAATCCGAAATACCTGAAAGTTCTGTCAGGCCGATCGGGGCGAGCTGTTGTAGACGGGATGGGTTTCACCAGTGCTCAAAGATTCAAGCCTCTTCTCTGCCCGATCACTTTTAGGTAGGAATGATGATCCTCAGAAATTCTAACAAAGACACGCGCTTGAACCCCTAATAATTACTTGAGCAAGAGTGAAAAAGTATTCAATGACAAGACTAGTCAGGTAGCAAGTTATTAAGTTACTAGTTCTGAGTCAGAACAAGCAAGATGATGATGATGATGAAGCATGTATTAGGGATGTTTACTTCCCATTATGTCCACGCGTGTCAAACCTTGCTGTACCCAGGCTGATCCCGGAGTCTCCGCGCTGGCTTCTCTCTCAGGGACGAGTGCTGGAGTCGGAGGCCATCGTGAGGGAGGCGGCGAGGAAGAACAAGGTCTCTGCGCCAGACGTCATCTTCAGCCAGGTAACCCTAACCCTAACCCTAACCCTGCTCTTGAGGCTTGATTATAAGTATTATAAGTGGGATGATGCCAAAGACAAATCTGTGTTTCTACATCCATCGCTAGGTTAAAGAGGCGGGATCCCAGAGCAACCAGTTCAGCATCCTAGACGTCCTGAGGACCAGCGAGATCCGCAAGACAACCTTCATGTGTTTACTGCTGTGGTGAGAGATTATGCTTTTACATCTTATTCTTCTCTATTTCTTGCATCTGTTATTTCGAATCATTTACTCAGCGAACAGGGAACGTTCTCTCAAAGTTGTTCTTTCTTTCACAAATGTTCTTTCAGTAACATTATAGAACGTTTGTTCAAAGTTATCTGGTCTTTAATAATGTTAGCGCAAAACATTATTTATACATTGTTTATGGTATATTTCAGCTGGATGTTTGACAGATGTATTTTAAACGTTTCAGAACGTTCAGAGAACATTTAAAAGTGTTTCCACGGGTCCTGTTCACACCTGGAATTTGGATGTGCTTTGCTGGATCGGATCACAAGTAGACGAGGGAGACGGATTCCCGTTTACAACTGGTGTTTTAATCCGTCTCTTCTGTCCACTTTCGTCCACTTCTGTCCTGATTTCTTCGAGGGGTCTATGGGGACTATGGGTAAATGTGTGGGCGTTTTCAGATCTTTAGATCTAATGGACGAAATAAGCTTGTGAAATTTACGAATAAATACGAAAGGAAACGAAGGAAAAACACACGAGAGGATCAGCTTTAGTTTTTGCTCTGACAGCCTCAAGACCAGCCGACTACTGTGAGTGTGTGTTAGAAATCAGGAACGCTGAGAACATTGAGCTTTTTCATCTTTAAACCAAACCCATCCGGCTAGAGCTCTTCCCATAATGTTTAAGCGTTAGGTCAGTAAACAGAGAGACTTACACTACGAAAGCAATCCGGTCGAATGTGTTTTCAACTACCCCTTTAAGTGGTGGAAAGTGGACGAGCTCAAAACTTTTAGACCCCATTTACACCTGTATTTAGTGTCGTCCACTTGTGATCCGATCGACCAAAACTTATTAATCATAATGTGTGCAGAATTATTAAATGGGATGTTTCCTTAAAGGGATCGTTCACCCAAAAAACGAGACGTTTCTCTCATCATTTGCTCAGCCTCATGACTTTCTTTCTTAAGATAAACACAAACAAAGATTTTTAGGAAATTATTAGTCTTTGTTTGTGTTTATCTGAGGAAAGAAAGAGCATGAGGGTGAGCAAATAATAATAATGTAATTTCTGGGTGAACGATCCCTTTAACGTTCACATAACCAAGAAATTAAAAAAAATAAAGCATTTATAACACTGGATGATTTTACCTTTCAGAGAACATTCAGAAATAATGGTTTACATTCATACACAACATACATGGTAAACATTCTCAGAACATATTTTTTTCGGCTGGCTCCGTTCGCTTCATGTGTCAGTGATTGTCCTTTTCTGATAGGATGGCCATCAACATTGGATATTTCGGCTTGTCGTTGAACACGGCTAACCTCAGCGGCGACCCGTTCCTCAACTGCTTCCTGTCCGCGGTGACGGAGGTGCCGGCGTATATCGTGTCCACGTTCCTCCTGAAGAGCTGTCCTCGCAGACCCGTGCTCTCCGCTTTCCTCATTACAGGAGGGGGATTCCTGCTCCTGCTGCAGATGATCCCCGACAGTAAGAGCTCACAACACAACACACACAACACACACAACACAACACAACACAACTCAACACAGCAGACCCGTGCTCTCCGCTTTCCTCATTACAGGAGGAGGATTCCTGCTCCTGCTGCAGATGATCCCTGACAGTAAGAGCTCACAGCACAACACACACAACTCAACACAACACACACAACACAACACAACACAACACAGCAGACCCGTGCTCTCCGCTTTCCTCATTACTGGAGGGGGATTCCTGCTCCTGCTGCAGATGATCCCCGACAGTAAGAGCTCACAACACAACACACACGACTCAACACAACACACACAACACAACACACAAAACACACACAACACAGCAGACCCGTGCTCTCCGCTTTCCTCATTACAGGAGGAGGATTCCTGCTCCTGCTGCAGATGATCCCTGAGAGTAAGAGCTCACAACACAACACACACACCTCAACACAACGCACACAACTCAACACAACACACACAACTCAACACAACTCAACACAACACACACAACACAACACAACTCAACACACACACCTCAACACAACTCAACACAAATCAACACAACACACACAACACAACACAACTCAACACACACAACACAACACAGCAGACCCGTGCTCTCCGCTTTCCTCATCACAGGAGGAGGATTCCTGCTCCTGCTGCAGATGATCCCCGACAGTAAGAGCTCACAGCACAACACACAACACAACACAACTCAACACAACACAACACAACACACACAACACAACACAGCAGACCCGTGCTCTCCGCTTTCTTCATTACTGGAGGAGGATTCCTGCTCCTGCTGCAGATGATCCCCGACAGTAAGAGCTCACAACACAACACACACAACTCAACACAACACAACACAACTCAACACAACACACACAACTCAACACAACTAAACACAACTCAACACACAACACACACAACACAGCAGACCCGTGCTCTCCACTTTCCTCGTCACAGGAGGGGGATTCCTGCTCCTGCTGCAGATGATCCCCGACAGTAAGAGCTCACAACACAACACACACAACTCAACACAACACAACACAACACAACTCAACACAACACAACACACAACACAGCAGACCCGTGCTCTCCGCTTTCCTCATTACAGGAGGAGGATTCCTGCTCCTGCTCCCTGACGATCCCTGACAGTAAGAGCTCAGAATACCACACAGATCACATCAGACTCACAGTACAACACAGCTCAAATAAAGGCCGACTTACCCCCGGATCTCCACCAACTGCGGAAAGGCTGCGGATCTGCTCTGGAACGGCGGGCGGAGTCAATAGGTTTCCATTAAAGTCAATGTGTGTATTTACACTGACTGTGGAACGGCTGCGTTCCGACTCCGTCCCGGCTCCGGCGATCCGCAGCCCTCCAGATCCGCAGAGCTTCTATATTTTCCGGATGCCGGAGAGCTCCACAGCAATCCAGCACAGGGCAGTCTGTTATATCGCGATCATTCGTGAATTTGCGAGATCTCGTGGGTCCTCGTGACTTCAGCCGTCAGTCATGGCCGCAGCCGTTCTGCAGTGGGTGGAGATCCGGGGTTAAGATTCAGGCTTCGAACATGATCCTTCGAGCAGTGATCCTATACAGTATAAAAAGTAAGAACTTGACCTTACAGAGAGGGATAGTGTTGAAAACTTGGTGGAGCTATACGAGTCATTTACTCATTTAGCAGAGGATTTATCCAGAGCAACTTAGTAATGAGGAATATCTCAAGGCCTTAAAGCCATAAAAGAGCAGTAAGCAAGAGTAGAGAAGGAGAATTTGAAGAATCGAGTGCAAGTTTAGTGCACTTTGAAGAAAAAGCATTAGCACTCGGTTTATACACTCAATCCTATGAACGCCTGTGAGTTTACTACGGGTCAAGGATTAGCTTGTGCTCTATGCAAGTAAAACTGGACTTGGACATTTCAAAGAAAAGAGGTAAATCCTATTAGTCACATATTTATCAGGAAAGCTGTGCTTGACATTTGTAAGAAACATTCACGTGTTTTTGCAGATTCTTATATAGGAACACACAAGTCTCGGGAGGATGCATAAAAAGTGATCAAACTTTACATAAAGTCTGAATGGGTCTGTTGACCACTTCTGAAATATTTCTGAAAGAACATATTCTATCAGCATTTGATCAAAGGGGTATTTGATTATGATTTCACTTTTCTAACTTTAGTTAGTGTGTAATGTTGATGTTTGAGCAGAAACAACATCTGCACAGTCACGACTCAAAGCTCAAAGCAAAGGGAGACATTTACTTTTACAGAAAACACTTTTTAAGGACTACAACAAATGGCTGGTAGAACTACACGGCTGCATACACTCATCAACTAACGTTCAGAAATGTCCTGTTGCTTCTACATGTCGTCACGTCTTCTCGAGTCTCTCCATCACTGTCCGACTCCGGTTTGAACTGTTCAGTGCGTACACATAGACACACACACACACACACACACACACACACACACACACATACACAAGCTCTTGAAGCTCCGCCCCCTGTGCCGGGAGCAGCAGCTCATTTGCATTTAAAGGGACAGACACAAACGGCACATATTTTCTCACCCTCAAAAAGTGACAATGTTAACATGCTATATAAAAATATCCGTGGGGTATTTTGAGCTAAAACTTCACACACACACTCTGGGGACATCAGAGACTTATTTTACTTCTTGTGAAAGGGCATTATAAGATCAGTGTAACGGCGAGCTCTTCCGCAGATCTTCCCTCTCTGGCTCTGGCTCTCGAGATGGCTGGGAAGTTCGGCTTCACCATGTCCTTCACGGTGGTGTACATCTACACGGCGGAGCTCTACCCCACCGTCCTGAGGAACCTGGGCCTCGGCATGTGCTCCTCCGCCGCTCGCATCGGCAGCATCACCGCGCCATACGTCATATTCCTGGGTAAATACAGACTTCATTTCAGTTTTCCAAAAGTTGATGAATTATTTAGGTTGCTTGATGTATAAAGAAATGTGCAGCTTTAGCTTTTCTGAATGCAACCGTACATGTGTTGCGTATTTTTCTGAAATTAAGCCAATCTGAATTTAGATCTGTTCTCCTGGCTTTTGCCCATGCCAGGTTACGCTCATGCATATTGTGTAAGAAAGGAGTAAAGCATGCATTATTCCGACCCTTCTCTCTGTACCTTTTAAAGGGGGCATGTTTATTGACTAAAGCAGAAACATGTGCATAAAATAAATCTTAGGCTATTTCAAGATCAGGAATTAAATTAATTTTTTTCCCACTCAAAATTGTTCAAATCATGAAGGAACGCTTGTTCAGAGAAATATTTCATGTCACGCCTTGTTATGATGCATGGTTTGGTTTTAGGAATTCTTGTGTTTCTAACTGTGCGATGACACAGTGGTCACTGATGTCCTTCACAAATATGGAAGCAGTTAAATACTTTTGTTAACGTTTGTTAAGATTAAATCTATTAGAGATGATTTTTCCAGACATTTTGAATTCAGTCTAGTGGGACTGTCAACAATCTGAAAAAGATTTAATGGATCCCAATAGGTTTTCAATTCATCAGTTGCTGAATGCAACCAAGGCCAGTTTAAGTCACCAAGAGCTACTAACTCTTTATAATGTAGATCTGAAAGGATCTGTAATAAAGAAGGGAGAACAGCAGATGGCGTCCTATAGACACTTCTGCTGAGAGATTTAGAGCCTCGAGAAACCTCGAATCAGTTTACTCACTGATTTAGAGAGCAATACTTTAACATGAAACCTACTTTTTTATATATGAACATTGCTACGCCCCCACCCCTTTTTGGTCTGTCAGTGCTATACATTATAGCCATTTATACAATATCCTTGTCCAAAACAGACTTGCTCAGCCAAGCTTCAACAATCACATCCGCATCAGCCGACTGGACCCAGACACGGAACATATCCATTTTAAGCTCTGAACATTTAAATGTATAAAACCAACTCCACCTTGTTTTAAAATCTGCAGGTGTTTCAAACCTTGAGGCCAAGACTGGATTAGGTTTAACGTTTCCTGAGATCAAAAGTAATAAAATAATCAAACACCTCTGCCTAAATGATTTAATATTATAGTCTTTGGAATTTACCTCTTCTATTTTAAAATTGCATCTTGGATCTGCTTTGTTATTACCTAATGTGTTATTTCTGCTTTTCTCTTTCACTTGTTGCATTTTCCTCTCCTATATTAACACTGGATATTCATATTCTTCCCCACTTCCACTCCTCTCTTTAATCATGATCCCCTTCCTCAACTGGAATGCAATGACATGTGGGGCCCAGATGAGGGCTTCATGGGCGGAAAATGTGGGCCCCATTATGGCCTTGCACCCGGGATCCACATTGGGGCAAGCCGTGGAAGCGCAGACATACTAAAAGTGGGACCTGTAAGGGTACTGCATGGGTCTTAATTGGGCAATTCATGTCAGACCCATTTGGGCCCCGCCTGCCCAAATGGGTCTAAAGTGGGCTTGCACCCGGGATCCAACCATGGCTACCCAGATGACTTTAAATGGGCTCTGTAAGAGTCTTATGTGGGTCCTAACTGGGCAATTCATGCCAGACCCATTGGGGCCCCACCTGCCCAAAGGGGTTTAAAGTGGGCTTGCACCCAGGATCCAGCCGTGGATACCCAGATGGGCTTTAAAAGGGATCTATAAGGGTGTTATGTGGGATCTTAACCGGGCAATTCATGACAGACCCATTTGGGCCCCACCTGCTTAAAGGGCGTTTAAAATGGGCTTGCACCCGGAATCCACACAGGGGGCCAGCCGTGGATGCCCAGATGGGTTTTAAGTGGGACTTGTGAGGGTCTTATGTGGGTCCTAACTGGGCAATTCATGCAAGGCCTATCTAAGCCCAACCATGCCAAATGGTTAAGGAAACAATCTAAGAAAAACTAAAAACGAAGAATGAATATAAGTCCAAGATAAATACAAGACACTTGACGCTTTGAACTGCAAGAAATATATTGTTAAATTAAACAACAAAAATGATCTTTAAAAAACAATTTAACTCTCTGGGGTCGGCGGTACCAGCTCACTTTTTTCCTTATCAGTGCAAAAGAGACTCAAATTACTCTGTTGATTTTGATCTTACATAAAAGTGTTGTACATCATTCGATCCTGTTAAGTTTGTATTTTGTTTGTGGAGCCTCATAATAAAAACAAAGTGTTGTGCTTTTCGCCTAATAAAGAAAAATAAACATGATGCGCGTTCTGCGTTCTCTCTGTCAGTGAAGTCCATTCTGAAACGCGTCCGAAAAATGAACTGTAACTGCAAATACTCAGTCAAACAGGTATACAGGCACACAGGCATGAAGCCTGAATTATCTTCTTTTAAATGAAGTAATTTATATAAAAAAACAATTTTTCTCATTTTATGTAATCTGTACGAAAAGAGAGAGATGATAGTCGTTCTCGTCTCAGCTCATTAAAGTTAATTTGACCACGCCCACGGAGCGCGCGCTCTATTCAAACACAAACGCTCTGAGGCGATCCACGCCCACACATCAGCTGGATAACCCACCGAAAGAGACTCATATTTAGGACGCTGTGAGGAATAATACTATCTTAATAATAATCCTGGAAAAAATTACCTCAGAAGTAGCCTACACTCTAAACAATGCTGGGTTGTTTGAACCCAAATTTGGGTAAAATATGGACAAACCCAAATGTTGGGTTAAAAATGTCATTTCAAATTTTAACCCAAATTCAACTTTCACTTTCAACTGTAAATTTTTTAATTGCATTTTTAACCCAACATTTGGGTTTGTCCATATTTGACCCAAATTTGGGTTGAAACAACCCAGCATTTTTTAGAGTGTACAGGTAGTTTCATTTGGAGGAGCAACGGATCCAGCTGAGGAATAGGTAGGCTACATTCTTTATTTTCAAGTGCTTTGTTCTAATCGCGATATGAAATAGTGTCTGTAAACAATAAGACTGTTTGAATATGAATCGCATTTTTGTGTGTGAATGAATGAACAGCTTTTACCTAACTATATTCCAATACTGAGATGAGTAAAAATCGACTGAAATATGTTGAAATAAAATATTTTTGTATAAGCAATGTATTAAACTGCAAATTAACATTTATATGTCCTAATCATAAAAACGATATGTTACATATGAAAGACAAGATGTCGTTTTTACTGTAAAATACTGCCACATCAAATAAGCTTGCTTGCTAAGATGTTATTATAGTGTTTGTTCGATTGTAGGCTATATTCAAACTAATTAATCCGCAACTGTGAAATATGTATGATAAAATGTATACTTTAATATATACAAAGAAAGATTACATTTGAAATATAGTTAATTTTAATTGTTGTTGTAATTGTAACCTTTTTATTAAAATAGCAAAAATATATGTAGGCTACATATAAATAAATCTTAAAAGCTCAATATAAGCCTCCTCTTTAAATTATTTGTATTGTGTTTTATTAGTGACACATTTGGAATATATTCCCAAACTTTCTGTAAAAACAGTATGAGAATTAACTGCACAATTACTAGAAATGTTTACATTTGATATTATACAATTTGCAAGCACAATTTGCAAAATAAATAAATAATTGGAACTGTGAACCAATTTTGTATTATATAGGCATATATATATATATATATATAGTCATTCTTGTGGCTCAGTGACACACCTGAATGAAAGGCTCATTAGTATGCAGCCCCATTATGCGCTCATTATGCGGGCCCATTGTCTTCTCAGGTGTGAATCACAGCAGGTCACACCCCTGCGCATATTGCCTTTCCAAACAAAAAGTGTCATTTTTAAATTTAAACCAATCTATTGTTTTATGTGAATGATTAGGCAGGATGATTTTCAGATCATTTTGAAGAAAAAACTCTAGGCCACAACATCCATTAGTCAAAAGTCTTGTGGACAGATATTTAGTATGTGTTTTGTGGCCTTATTTCAGAAACTTTAAGTTTTAGTTTTTTCAATAACCACGCATAAACAATATTCTCTCAAAAATACAAACATGTACATACATGTTGATAACACATTATGGTAGCCCTGTGTGTGCTAAATAGAGTGTAATTACACCTTTGCCAGTAATTTGTTTATAAGCAACTGAAAAAAGCACAAATGTCAGAGTATGTCAAAACATCTCAAGGACCCCAAAAACACCTTGGACCCCAGAGGGTTAAATGTCACAACATACCGGTAATCAAATCAAAAATACACTACCGTTCAAAAGTTTGGGGTCAGTGAGAATTTTATTTTTATTTTTTGGAGGAAAGAAATCAATACTTTTATTTATCAAGGACAGTAAAGAAGATTTATAATGTTACAAAAGATTCTATTTCAAACAAATGCTGTTCTTTTGAACTTCCTATTCATCAAAGAATCCAAAAAAAAAAAAAAAAAAAACTGTACAACTGACAGACCAACAACTGTTTCAACATTGATAATAATAATAAATGTTTCTTGAGCATCAAATCCTCATATTATACTGATTTGTGAAGGATCATTTGAAACTGAAGACCCTGACACTGGTGATGCTGAAAATTCAGCTTTGATCACAGGAATAAATTACACTTTACTATATATTCACACAGAAAACAGCTGATTTACACTGGAATAATATTCAATACTATAACTGATTTTTGTTGTATTTTTAATCAAATAAGCGCAGCCATGGTTAGCAGAAGAGAATTCTTTTCAAAGTATTTAAAATCGTACCGACCCCAAACTTTTGAACGGTAGTGTATATTTAAAAAAAAAAGTCTCTGAAAAAAAATATCTCTCCAAAAAATACATTAATACAAAATTGTTACATTGAACAACAAACATAATCTGTAAAAATCTATCAAAACCATGCCCACTTGGCCCATAAATATGCTATGCAGGACCCATATATGTGTTCTCAGTTCAAACCCATGCACAATTGGCCCATGCCTGTCCCTTATGGGGCCCATGTAATCAGCTCATATGGGCTTCCTATGTGGGACTCATACTACAAAACCTACATGGGACCCGCTGATTTCACCCAGCCAAAGCCCATGCCCACACAGTAACCATGGAACCCGTACTTAACCCATCTGGGCCCCACATGTCATTACTGGCTGGGATGCCACCATGGAACTATTTTCTCAGACTGATCTCATGAAATGGCGTATGTATGACACGCCAATTCGTATTTCCATTTTTGGCGTGCTATCAACACGCATAATCGCTTTTCAGCGTGTTTATCAACGCCTTTGACTTAACGTTATATTACTGTATTATGTATATATAAATATATGACCTACCCCAACCCCGTCCCTAAACCTACCCGTCACTGGGGTTAATTCCATTTATGAGTCTTCTCCTACCATCCTAGGAAAAGAAATATCGCTCCACAGATGTAGATATAGATTTTGCTTCGTTTCGCTCGGACATTTAACGGCGTACACATACACGCGGAATCACTCGGACATTTAATGGCGTAGACATACACGCAAAAGATTTCGGCGTGGATATACACACGGATAGCTCAAAATGCGTATAGATAACACGCCACTTGACTTGAAAGTGGCGTGTATGTTTACGCAAAGTCATGATGTCATGTTGATTTTCTCCACCCTCTTTCCTTTACTTTTTGGAAGACATTCTTTTGCAGCATTCTGTATCTCTGAAACTAATTCTATATTTATCGTTTTATTATCTTTTCCTTCGTTAATCTTGATTATTTTCATTCCATCCTCACTCATTATTTTGTCTAACTGCCATTTTCCTATATTTCCTTGTTTTGCCCTCCTTCCCATGTCATTATTTAAAATTTGACTAATTATAGGAAAAGAAATACTTCCCAATTTATTATTCCTCCTAATGTTTTTGAAACAATCGTTAGATCTATTTCTGATTCCCTTCCTGAATTCACGTCTACTCTTGTGAAGTTTCCATCATTTAAGCAAACAAATCTCGGGAGGATTCATAAAAAGTGATCAAACTTGAGTCAAAGTCTGAATGGGTCTGTTTACCACTTCTGAAATATTCCTGAAAGAACGTATTCTATCAGCATTTTTTTACTCATATTCCTGGGTAAACCCAGAGTTGATGTCAAGAACAGATTTGAGTGATTGTTGTGATGGCGTTGTGTTCTCCTCTCGCTCATTAAGGCACGTTCAGCAAGTGTGTCCCCTACCTCCTGATGGGAAGCCTGACCGTCGCCTCCTCCGTGACGAACCTGTTTCTGCCCGAGACCTTCCAGAGGGAGCTGCCCGAGACCCTGGAGCAGATGCAGACGTGCAGGAGGTACGTCTTCATGACTGCAAACACACGGCTCTCACCTGTAACTCCTCATTAATATCAGCTGTGTTTGATCAGTTTCATTAGGAGAGATAAACCCAGCTTGGAGGACGGCAGAGGAGCGGTCATCACGAACCAGCACAGAGGAACTCAGGAGTGATCCTACAGTCGCCCTCGTCTTCACGGAGGAACTCAGTGGCTTCACATTATTTTTGTGAATAAAATATTCATTTTTACATTGTATGAGTTTATTTTGTATTGTATTAACACTGTATTTGTTTCTTTTTCTCTCAGTTGTATTAACACTGGAATTTTTTTATTTTATTTAAAAGGCAATAATGGTTGTTATGATAATAAAATCACATGGAGATCGAGCTCAGAAATGGTAGTTGATGTACATGTATATTGAAAGTGGATGTTCCAGGCCTTGACAGTGATTGGCCGAGCTGCGTTTGAAGCCATTGTAAAATACTCTATAAACACACAGCTGTCTCGTCTCGTTGCATCAGTATTACACGGAGAGCCTAACAATACTCACTTATGTTCTGTAAGCGCTGTAAACTGTGCCTTCATTGTGCTTATTGTCTTATTTAAGAGCATGTAAATTTTTTTACATACATGTTCTGTGGAAATCTCAAGACCAAAAAATGCACTCCTGCTCACACACACACACACACACACACACACACACACACACACACACCCGTCGTCAGTGCGACTGTAAGGTTGTGGACGGACTCTGAGCGCCTTCATCAGTTCTGTCACGGTCAGCACCTCCTCACTACATTTCCCATCATCCTCCCTGGCCCTCACCTTAATGCACTGCCCAATCACAGAGATCGCTGTCACCTGCACATCATCTCCTCGTCACAGGCAGCATATAAGCACACACCTCACACAGTCACATTGTTCTGGTCTTGTTTTGAGTAGGACTCACTCACCCCTTTACACTTACCTTCAACAAGTGTCAAGTGTCTCCGTTAATCCTGTTCCTCCTAGTCCCCATCGTCAAGAAACTGGCGCATCTCCTAATCTCCTAGGGACCATTTGTATCTGTAGCATGGCAAAATGCACATGCCGCTTTGGTGGACACGCGGCCTAAAGCTAAACAATGTTTATTGATACACATTACACTCCACAGTGTAACAGATTCTTTAGTAAAACGTCTGTGTACCTGCAGCTGTTAGCACTAGAACAGCACAGGGTCCTTAGACGGCCTAAAAGAGAAATATAAAGCTCTTCCACTGTGAAACTAAATCTGCATTCAACTTACTATGTTTGGAAATTAAATACATTTATATCCAAACTGGTAACTGCAGTATTTAAAGGTACACTATAGGAATTCCGTTTTTGTCCGTTTTTGAGTACTTGTACTGTCGTAAATAACGAGTGGAAATAAGGTGTGGCCCCTATAAGAGCCGCCGGGTTATTTCTGTTTGATGCTCATTCTTATCCTATTTTAAGTAAAAGCCTGACCGAATCAGAATCTTGTCCGGTTTTCTCACACGGTCACTTTGTCTTTTTCTTTTCCTTGACTCTTCCGAGCCTGTGGTCACGTGACGGTTAAAATAACTCATATGCGTCAACTCTTTTGGCCAAAAGTTACACGGTGTGCCTTTAAGATTGCATGTGGAAGTGGAACAACTTGTGTAAAATATTGTTGTTACAAAATGTAGTTATATAATTCCTGTTACACATTCGTACTTACACATGCCATTTTGTGGGTTGTTACATATGTGTAGTTACACAAATATTACAGCTGTAGATACTATGTACCAGTGTGTACTTACACTGTAGTTACATAATATGTACACATTTAGTTATATGTTCACAGGTATTAGGGCCACTTAATATAAAGTGGAACCCTTTATCTTTATCGTTATCATTATAGTTATCGTCCTTGGTGTGAACGGGCTTAATGAGACATGCTGTGGGCTGGATTTATCCCCTGTGCTACGAACTCCTTAACTGTGTCTTCACTGATGGCATGACGAGCCCCACACGGCAACAGACACTCAGCGTAGACAGACGGCTTCATTGATTATAACAGGGTTCCCACGGGTGCTTGAAAGTTTGTGAATCCGAGAAAAAAAACATATTATTCCCTCCGGTGAGCTAATTTGTTATTTCGCCAACACTTCGTGGCCTATGCACACTAGCTTGCGTTATGTTAAGTGTTTCCCGCGTGAGGTACTTTGTGTTGTACGTTGCCATGACGTTCCGTGCGCACAAAACTAGTACGATGGAACCTCAATATTGCAAACATTGCAAAATAAGGCTGGTTACATGAGCTGAAGCTCTTTTCAATTAAATCCATGCAAAAGTTAATATCAGATAATTTTAGAATACAGTATAGGACTTACAGAATATTCTTCAGTTTTATGCAAAACAGAAATACGACAGATAGAATGTGGCGTTTCTGTTGCGTGTCACCCCTAAAATCCACTGGATTGCGCGGAACGTCAGCGTCGCGGATGCCGGAGCTAATCGCGGCCATTATAGTCAATGCTCTTAACGCCGGGTTCACACCAGACGCGGAAGTGGCGCGTAACGGAAAATCACGCGCGGTCCGGCGCCTGCTTGTTTACACCAGACGCGTATTCTTCGCGGAGGTCGACAAGCGCTTCTGCTCAGTTGTTGTTTATTCAGAGCTATTTTTTTTACATCATGGGTAAGTAAATAACCTCATAATATAAATACACCATGTTTCTGTAACCAAGAAGTTTGTACACTTCTTTTATTAATCCGTTGTCGAGACACACACGCAGCCAGAGAGATAATATGGTAGACAGTTATAGTAGTGTATATATACCGTTGAAATATACATCCTCTCTTCAAATTTATTAAAACTATTTTCCTCTTCTGGTTTTTTATTTTATTTTGTGTGTTCGCATTTGTCACTCGCGGTATTTTAATTTGAAAATTGCTTATATTTTGACAATTGACCGGATGGTCGAGTGTTTCTTGGTGTAACTTCCTGCCGGAATTGACGCGGATCACTCGCGGCTCGCGGAAAAAATAGACCAGACGCCGAAACTGGCGCTTCACGGCGCAGGCGAGAACGGCGTGAACGACACCATAGGTTAACATGGGCGCCGAAAGGAAGCGGCCTCCGTTCCGCGTCGCTTCAGCGTCCGGTGTGAACCCGCCGTAAGTCCACCAGCTGCGGACGCAGCACGTCTCTGAAGCGTCCCAGAAGCATCTCTCCGCTCCGCTCCGCAGAGAATAGGTAGCAGGTCTATTTTCGCCGCTTGCCGCGTCAAGCAGCACAGAGCACATCATACCGGGCAGGAAGTCAGACACAGAACGGCATAGAGGATCCGGTCGATTTTCAAAATAAAACACCCTGTGTCAAGTCAAGTCCAAGTCAAGACTCCGCATCCGCTGCTGAAACGCGTCTGAGACGCTTCCAGTGGACTTTGACGCCGAGCTAAGGACGCATCAAAAACGTGGCGCTGACGTTCCGCACCGTAGACGGATCCAGTGGATTTTCGGGGTTACGCCACGCAGCCAGTGTGTCTCCGGCCTTAGACATGGAAAGTCCCTGAAAGGGTCTTGAAGTTGAAGTTAACCGAGGTGTGGGACCCTGCAGGAGATTTTGCAAGAGAGACTTGTGCTGATTAATGACAATGTATTCCCGTTAGTTTAGTTAAATTGTCTGATATTGTTGATGCAGTGATTTACTATTAGATTGTGATAAATGTAATCTTTGGTTTTGTTAGTTGTAATACATATAAGAGCTGGGTCAGATAACATTCACTGCTTGAGATGATGTTCTATGATGTACAATCTGTTGAGCGTTCATCGGTGAGATTACATTATTTGGGATGTTTGTCTGTGACCTCATGTTGGACAGGAGATCCAGCCGAAATAAAGAGCCAGAGAGATCACGTTTTATTTTTTGAGACATTTTTTGTTTTCCAACAACAAAAATAAATCCAAAGCATCGAGTCTCACCATGAAGACAAGACAAGAACAGAGTTTAAAGCGCTCTCTAATGACTCCACTCCAGGCTTTACATTTCCAGCTTCTCGCTCTCCAGTGAGACTAACCTGCCCTGAATGATCACGGAGAGAGACAGAACAGGGATTATCAGGAGAGATACAGGATTATCTGACATTCAAAACGCCTGTTCCTCGCTCCAGACGCAGAAGTGAAACAACATGTATTAGAAAACTGAAGCTGAAATCACAAGCACTGCATTTATATTACTGAGCAGCATTTGGGTGTTCTCTGTTTGCTTTTCAGCAAATGATGCATGATGAAGTGAAGGTCCCGTCATATTCCTCATTTCTTCTCATGTGGTAATCTCAGTCACTCCCACAACCACAGCTCTGACTCTGAGTGTGAGTGTGTACTTAAAGCAGCTTCTGGCGTCTCTACAACACGAGCCCAGCGTCACACCATGTTTGCTCTGGGTCTGCTCACCTGTGTTCTGCTGAGAGCATTCAGTGCTCAGGCAGAAGTGGTCAATACCTTTCATTTGTGTAGAGAGTTTTTCTACGAAAACACAAAACCAGCAGGAATGGATCAGATTCAGAATGCCAAGAAAATCTGTCAGCTGCATGGGCAAGGACGACTCATACCGTTTGGTCAAGTATCTCCCATGCGCTCTTATTATTACGCTACGCTGTACTCAACAGAATACATGATTCCCCTCTACAGTGCCTACACATTTGATCCCAAATGCAAGAGCGACAGTGTAAGGAAAGACGACTGGCACGTCGAGCCACAGGTGACTATGAGCTTCTGTTCTCTAACTAAATACTTTATTAGCAGTTTAAGCTCTGCAATCCATAAGAAGCAGTTCTGTTAATCTAATTATTGGTCTTCATTCTGTTTTGCCATTGAAAATACAGTGATCCAGGGTTGCACACTTTTTAAAGTCAAATATAAGGCTTTTTAAGACCTTTTTTAGACCTGAAGAAATCAAAATGAATACCGTACATTAGGAGTGCGGAATATTGACAAAAATATATCGTGATATTTTCAAAGTTTTGTTGATAATAATTAGATGATATTTTACTGGTCGTGTTTGTGTACTGGTACCATGGCTGGTTTAGGCCTGTTGTTGACAGCTGACTCACGAAGATATTCATATTAGTCATATTCAATGCAGTGGTCAGTTCACAGCAGTGACAGAAATGAACATTTTTATTAAAGGGCAATATTTGCCACCTTAAATTGATTTCCAGGGGCATTTTCACCTATACATGGACATTTTTCTAAACTTATTTAGAGGTATGCATCACCTTTTATATCACATTCTAACATTCCAATTTAATTATTAGAATAATAACTAAAATTATAACTAAAGAGGTAACACAGAAGCGGCGCCAGAACAGGTATTAATACATTTACAACTCCATTTACAATTGCATAAATAAAGCTATGAGATTTGTTTTTTATTCAATATTTAAATATTAAATTATTTTTATTGTGCATTGAATCGTTAAAATAATTCGTTATTTGATTTCAGTCAAAACATCATCGGACTGTTGTATGGAGACTCTGCTACGGTTTGATTTTGAAATTCTTTCCGGCGAAATAAAGGGAAAACAAACAATATTGACAATGTTGTGTCTAAAAAGTAACTCACAATGTTAACTTATTATTGATTTAACTGTTGTATAAAACAAATATCACATTTGCAATTGTGCACAGGAAAACGGCACTATAGCACTCATTGCTCATGTGATATTCTAATAATATATATATTATTATTATCAACATAATTTGATATAAATATAAGACAAAAACTCATTTGGGAAAATATCTATAACTGCACACATCACGCAGTGAAAGCAAGCACGAGAGACAAATGCCAGGTCAGCTCACACTCACAGTGCCTCCTACATCGTTAAAACAATGATTACAATATCATCATAGACGATACATATCACACACTCCTAAGCACATAAAGAATAAACTTACAACTGAACTGACATTGACCAGCTTTCTTCTCCCTCTCTCCTCTCGCGTGCAGGAGACAGGCGCAGGCTAATATGCTGCCGCGAATGAGCGAATTGTCACGTGAACAAGCAAATCCACAAAGATAGAATAATAAAAAAGAATATGTAAGCTAATTAGATAGTTTTAATTGAAAAGCATTTAGATACGTCTAAGTCAAATTGTCATAAAAAATGTAAGACCTTTCAAAGGTAAAAATAAGACGTTCTATTGCCTTACATTTTTTTAATCTAATTTAAGACTTTTTAAATTTTCTAACCCTAACCCTGTAATTGTACAGTAAACATTATAAATGTCCACTAAAAGAGACGAAGAAGGCAGAAAGAACAGAACTTTTTTCCCACAAGAGAAGTTTGAAAACAAAATAAAGTATTTTACAAGTGGTCAACATTAAACTAACCAGTAACCATCTAACATTATTTATTCTGTAGATTTCAGGTTACCAAATTAGAAATATGGTCCGTGAGGGAGACTTGAGAAACCTTGGACTAGACAACGTCGATATTAAAAGAAGTCAAGCCGTGAGCAGAGACTACGAGCGTACCGGATATGATCGTGGACACCTGAACCCCAGCAGCTTCAGCTGTGGTGATGGCCGTACGGCGACATTCACTCTGACCAATGCCGCACCGATGATCTGGCGTTTCAACCGTGTCCACTGGAGAGAGCGGGAGATGACTTTGAGGAGTTTTTTACTAAACCAGCTTAAGAGAGATGGTGGTTTAGCAACAGCCTACATTGTGACAGGTACGGTACCTAATGCAAATGTACGGATACCACAAAGGGAAAACTCTGAAGACTCTGAAAGGGTGTGGGTGCCCTCTCACATCTGGACGGCTGTCTGTTATAAACACCACTTTGATGACAGTAAGTCTTTCTCCTTCGGCTATATTACAGAAAACCAGCCAGAAGAGCCTCTCATGAACCTGATGCGTGTCTCAGACCTGGATTATCAGCTCAGCTTACTCTACCATGAGCTCGTAGGACCTCGACGGACAGTTAACATTAACATTTTTGTGGATGGTTGTTTTGGTGACAATAATAAATTAAACATGGTAAAAATATTAATGAATCTTCCAGGGAAACAGGGAGTCCAAATAATGGATCCATCGTCCATAGCCTTTGCCAGCATGAACACTTACAATACTATGGCAGAGGATCTGAAGGTTTTTTCTGGAAGGGCTTGTCTTATAACTCATGTCAAATCACACAGAATTTTGCGTGATGAGCTCAGGAAGAGGGATGTGTCCGAGTGGCCGGACGCTGTTGAATGCCTGGTGGTCCCAGAGAAGCAGAAGACTGCAGCTGATGGATCGCAGTGCTCAAGCTTCAGTGACTCTGTTTACAGCTGTCAGTGCACCTCAGGAGGTCTAATCATGCCCTGCTGCTCCTCTCCCTGCCTGTACCAGCCCTATCTCAAGAGCTACAGGTGTAACTCAGGCCGGACGCAGATAGAGTGCTCACCGCAGTCCTCGCTCATCACGGCTAAAGGAGAGAGGTGCAGGTATGATCACCCCTGCGCCACATACGGCTACGACTACTACTGGTGTAAAACTCATGGTTTCTTTAAAGATGGCTGGGATTACTGCAGTCCTCCGCTGTGGAGCAGTAAAGCTAAGAACGGGAAGTTCTGCCGCAGTGACCATGCCTGTGCCAGATATGGTTTAAGTGAGCCGTGGTGCTACACGGATACTAAAGGCAGTCATGACCAGTGCTGTACTTCTGATGACTGCTACTCTGCTGTGAACGGCAAAACCTGCAGGTCTGATCATAAGTGTGGAGACCATGGGTATAACTGGGATTACTGTTGCAAAAAATGTGCATAGATGGTTTACAATGTGTAGTATACTGTAAGAAATAAATCTGTAAAATAACAGAAAAAGTACTGGCATCTCATTACCGGGACATTATCCATTAATTTACAGACATTTCTGTTAACTATATAAAACACAATGTAATGCAGTGTAAAATTCAAAGCACAGGTAAAACACCTGTAAAAAAATAAATACGGAAAGTGTTGTTAAATTAATACAGTATATTGTGCCCTATGATGATGACTAAAGCAGGACTTTGCAAAGTTGATTGTGATTGTACTTGGAGCTCTTACTATCCTACAAGCTTTCTAACATAAAAAATAAAGACTCTTATCTGTGCTTCTGAATTTTTTTCATTTCATTTGTATGCAAAAACAAAAAGCTCAATAAAAATATGTATGAATCTATTACATATTTGCCAATTCTTTACACACAGGAGGACACTTTGTTTTCAGTAAAAAACAATCTCTGATATTTGAGTGTAGACTCTCCTGAACACAAGCTTACAGAACAGTGATGTGATTTTCATGAGGAGTAAGTCAAACTGTGTTCACACTCACAGATATAAACACCAGGGGCCCTATCTTGCACTCAGCGCAATTTACTTTGTACACTGACGCATGTATCATTCCTATTTTGCACCCGCCCAAAGCGGACTTTTCCCTCCACAGACACACGTCGCTAAACTAGGGAATGAACTTGCGCTCCCTGGGCGGCTCAGCGCAAAGAGGAGGCGTGTTCCGGCGCAAACATTCCCTAGTGCTATTCTGCAGTTCCAGAAAACAATTGCCACACTGACCAGAAAAAACCTAGGGCCCTATTTTAACGATGTGAAACGCAAGTGTCAAAGCGCAAGTAACTTTGTGGGCGGATCCCGGCGCTGTTGCTATTTTCCCGGCGGGATAAATGCCTCTTGCGCCCGGCGCAAATCTAAAAGGGGTTGGTCTGAAGTAGCTTCATTATTCATAGGTGTGGTTTGGGCGTAACGTGAAATAAACCAATCAGAGCGTCATCTCACATTCCCTTTAAGAGCAGGCGCGCTTGTTCTAAAGCGGATTCCTATTATAACGGCGGATTTACCAGGCGCACGTCAGGAGCGGTTCACAGCCGAGGAGAGCAACGTTCTCGTCAGAGAAGTGACATTGGGGATGGAGAAACCCACCCAAATTAACTTCTGTTAAACAGGCGTATGATAATTTTAACATTGTGGTTATCGCCAATACCGATATATTGTCACACTCTAAATTAACACGATGTCGATATTTCATGCATTTCATTTCAATATTCCAACACCGGTATATTGCGACACCACTATTCCCTACATAGAAGCTCACTGGCATCTATAAAAACTCAGTGGGAGGAAGACTTATTAGAGGATATTTCAGATGAGCTATGTGAGAGTATTTTACACAGGGTGCATTCCTCCTCTGTGTGTGCCAAACATGGATGGATCCAATGCAAAATACTTAATCAAACTCATTGGACTGAGGTCAAACTCTGACATTGATCCTATATGTGGCCGCTGTCGTCAGGCTCCTGCAACCCTGGCATTTTGGTTCTGGCCAACCCTACATAGATATTGGACTGATATATTTGAGGGGTAATTTTTGCATATTTGGTACTTTATTGGGTATATTTGTACATTCTTATTTGGGGTCAATAATTGTTCCCTTTATATTGGGTATGTCCTGGATCCCTGCCTATCCTCTGATCTTACCCCTTTTTCCCCACATATGTTAAATTGTAAATCTGTGTTCTGGAATGTTTGGAATTGTGTAATATGTGGAGAAACCTATAAATAAAGTGAGAAAATAACTTGTATATGGACGTACAATCATTCCTCATAGTCACACAGCCTGTTTCATTAAGTTAGGAGCTATAATTACTATTAAAGTGAGAGACTTTTAACCATTTTAATCCTTTCACACCAACCCTAACGTGCTATAAGGTTGCCGACCGCTGATGTATATAAACATTTAAAACAACAAAAAGATGAGTCAAAGTTATTTTCGGTTGAGATCAACATAGTGCCACAATATGCACGCGGATTTCCCAACCATAACACTCGTCTAAACGCAGAATAAAAAGTGATAACGCAACGCCACTTTTGCGTTTTCTCTTCAGATTGTTTCCGTGTAAACATAAGTCATACAACTCAGTTTATAGTAATGAAAACCCTTCTGCTCATTAGGACCTCTCTGCAGTTGTGTAACGTGTATAAGAGAATTAAATGATCTGCCATCTTTCAAAACTATGACACAGTCTACTTGTTAATTAAGCAATCATACAGGAAACAGCTGATTCTGTAACTCATGTTATTTGCTTTAGGTATTTTCATAGCCCCGCTGAAAGGAGCGTACATGTTCAGAATCTCAGTATTTAGTCATGGCCCAACTCCAGCAGCTTTATCCATCATTAAAAATGGAGAGCGTGTGGTTATGGCAGATGCTCTTCAGGCCAGGGATGGGATAAACTCCTCGAACGGAGTTGTGTTGGTCCTGGAGGCTGGAGATGTTGTCTACGTGAGACTTTGGTCTGGCAGCAGGATATTTGATAGGCTCAATAACCACAGCACTTTCAGCGGTTTCCTACTGTTTCCCTTAAGAGAACAGGAGCTTTGCAGAACGTGATTCCAATCATTCTGAACCTTCAGCGTATGATTTATCATGAAGAATCATTAACATATGATTATGAATCTGTTAATGACATTTGCAATACATTACAAAAGTCTGAGCTGTCTATTCCTGTAAGTTTGTATAAAGAGTTTCAGCACTGAGACAGACAGGGCCCATGAATATCACATGTGACTCAAAAATGTTTTGTTAAAGCAGTAAATCTAGAATGTTAAATACCTTTTTAAGTGTAGTTTGTTGCTGATTTTTCATACATAAATTAAAAAAAGAGAATAAAGAGGTATAATGGCATTTTTCATTTATGTCAGCAAGGATTGTTTTCATGATATGTCATGATATCATAATTATGTGGTCTGGGGACAAAGATAAAGCCAACAATGATGTGAACCATTTGAAAATTCCTTCTTTTATCATCAAATTTGCTTTGATCTTTTGACATAAGAGTTTTTTGAACCATTAAAACATCAAGTTTCATAGTTTAAGATGTCTTCCTCATTAACATAAAGCATTTGTTTAAAGCTAGGGTGTGCAGTTTCGTAGAGGCAATAGCAAGCTAGCACACATGAGAGTACTCAGCAAAGTCTGCAAAGCGTCACGAGATGAGGCGCCATTAAATTACCTCATTTGTCAGAGCATATAACATTACACTTATGACCATAACCTACAGAGTGCTTGCTTTTACCACCTGACTGCTGCAGATTCATTTCAAAACACTTTATTTGTCCCCAAGAGTTTGCGTTGCGATTTCTCATGAAGCTGCGTGCCGGAGTGCGTATTGTATACAACTCTGTTGGTATTTTTATAATTAGTATTAATATATTTGTTACATTTAATTTATTGCCACACTTTAATATGTGAATTATATTATCAGAAAACTGAACATGTAGTGTTGTCAGACTTTTATTTATGATTAATAGATAAAACAACGGCGCTGCACACTCAGGTTTATGGCTGCTACAAATTTGACCTGCCACAAGATGGCGCTGTTTTCGACACTCATGACGCTTCGAATCTGGAACAATCAGGGGAAAGCCTCAGTGCTTCACGGGGCTTCATTTGCCCATCCCTAGTGTATATACAGAGCCCACGGAAGTGATGATCCAAATAGTGCTGGAAAGGAAAAGTCCAAAAAGGTAGATCCACAGTCCAGTTTGCTGGTGATCACCAACTGGGAGAAACTGTGAGAAACGACCTCTATTGTTTGCCTGCTTTATACATAAACAGTAAAAGAAAGTTTCAACTTATTTTGAAGATTATTCCAGGCAGAGGAAGCTGCAAAATTAAATGCCCTTTCCCCAGTTCAGCCGCACCACCTACCTACACATTTTTACAGATGTATGTCTGAGGATATGAAGGAAGCAGTCCCAGGATAGTTTTATAAATGAGAACATGCCAGTGTTTTAGTCTACGGATAGACAAAGCAGACCATCCAACACGAGTACACAACTCGCAATGATGAGAGAGGGTTTAAAATGTGTCTCTAGAGTCAGACCTTAGTTTCAGTAGTCATGTCAAAGCAATAACTAAATCAGCATACTATCATCTGAAAAATATTGCAAGAATTAGATGCTTTGTTTCCAATCAAGACTTTGAGAAACTTATGCATGCTTTTATCACCAGCAGGGTGGATTACTGTAATGGACTCCTACAATTACACATTACAATACAAAACATTTTAAAAGCTTTTTCAAGTGTGTTTGGTTAGGGTTAGATCACTTTTAGATACACTTGCACGTTAGAACTGGAGTTGAAGTGCCCTGACATACAGAAAATAAATGTTTTTATCTTGTGTCTGTACAGTTGCTTTTGAATGGCTGCCTATGAGGGTCAAATTGACCCGCGAACATCACGAACGTAATAGTAATTTTGTTTGTATATGTCAAAACACATCAGCATGTTGAAACTTTTTGCATGCATGTTCATCATGATAAATGAGAAAAAGTCACACAATATCAAGAAAAAAAAACAAAGGTTAACCAGTATTTCCAACAACTAGAAAATCGAAACGGGTCAAATTGACCCGCAACATAACACAAGGGTTAACAGAGGACGGCAGACTCCTTGATAATTCACCATCCATTAATGCAGAATTCAAACAATTTTACGAAAATTAATATAAAACTTGGCAGGACGCTGATAATATTGGAGCAAAAAGGTTCATGGATGGAATAACCCTTCCCAAATTGCAAGATGAGGATAGAGATCTGCTTGATGCAGATAAATCAGAAAAAGAGGTACTCCAAGCCATTAATTCTTTACAAAATAACAAAACTCCCAGGCCAGATGGCTTCCCTGTCGAGTATTAGAAGGCCTTTTCAAAAAAATTATTAACTCCACTCGCGAACATGATTAAAGAAGCTCTAGAAAATAAAAAATTACCAGACTCATTGGAAATCGCAACAATCACACTGCTACCAAAACCGGGCAAGGACAAACAGAAATGTGACTCATACAGACCCCTCAGCCTCTTAAACGCAGACTATAAGATACTATCCAAACTAACTGCTCTCAGACTGGAAGACGTTATACCAAAGATAATACACACTGACCAAACAGGTTTCGTTAAAAACAGGTATGTGGAGCAGACAATGTGCGGCGACTGCTCCACATACTGAACACCGCTCAAAAAATCGAAATCCTATGCTAATAATGTCTATGGATGCAAACAACGCATTTGACAGGATTGAACCAAGCTTTCTATTTCGCACTCTATTTCGGAGAGAAATTCACTCAATATGTTAAAACACTTTTTGATGACCCCAAGGCTAATATTTTAACAAATGACATTCTATCTAACACTTTCTCATTATCCAGAGGGTGCAGGCAAGGCTGTCCAAGCTCCCCCTGCTCTTTGCACTTGCAATTGAACCATTAGCCATTGCCATCCGCTCTAACACCTCCATAGCAGGAATTAAATTTGGCACAAATGAACATAAACTTTCTCTGTATGCAGATGATCTCCTGTTATATATAATTGATCCACAAACATCAGTCCCCCCTCTATTAAAATGCCTCAAAGATTATAGTGCAGTCTCAGGATATAGATTAAATTACACTAAAAGCGAGATCTTACCACTAAATATACAGGACAATGATATTAGAGCTCTCACTGACCCATTATAATGGTGCAGCTTTGGTTTCAAATATTTGGGTATACAAATTGGTAAATCGGACGAATATATATTTAAACAGAACTATATAAAACTATTGGAGCAAACCCAACTTAACCTTCAAAGATGGATTGATCTTCCACTGTCTCTCATAGGCAGAATTAATACTATCAAAATGAACATTTTACCTAAGTTTATTTATCTATTTCAATGTCTCCCAATGAATTTTCCCAAGAGTTTCTTCAAAGAGCTTAACAAAAAGTTAACTCCTTTTATGTGGCAAAGAAAAAACCCTAGGGTCAAACTCATTTCTCTACAGGCTCCATATTCAAGGGGAGGACTCAACTTACCAAATTTCAGGAATTATTCTCTTGCTTCGCAGAACAGATCGATTTGGATCTGGCGGCATGCAGAGAACAGTGAGGTTAGGTGGGTCCCAATAGAACAACATGAGATGAAGTCTATGTGTCACGGAATGGGCAAGACAAAAAGGTGTGAGGACTCAAGTGCAGGAGAAAATTATACTTTAATTATAAAATAAACAAACACAAAGCAAAACCCACAAGGGGGAAAAACACAATGACGACGAAGACGACGAAGACGACGACGACGACGACGACGACGACGACGACGACGACAACAACAACAGAAGATCACGGGGAACGGGAGACATTAGATAACGATCCAACAAAGACTGCAAACAAGAGGAGACTTAAGAAGGGGACTAATCAAGAGGGGACAGGTGGAAGAACTCAAACAATAATCAGGTAACAAGGGGGAGGGATCAGACAATGACACGAGCACATGGCCCAAAATAACAACACACCCAAGTGCAGCACAAGACAGGACAAACATGTGACACTATGCCTTTAAAGGATATTCCATTCATAGGCACAAAAAAATGTTTCACCACACTCACAAACAACTCAATAATACTGAACACATTTGCTGCTTGGCAAGAATCTCACTCACTTCTCGACACAAATATTTATTTTCTTAGAAGGGCACCTTTGTGGGGTAATCCCAACCTCTCACACCACATAGCTGACTCAATGTTGCGGGGGTGGAGGGGAAGAGAAATCCAAACAGTTGCTGACTTATACATTGATGATACATTTGCTAACTTCCAACAACTAAATCCAAAGATAATTTCTTCCAATTCCTACAAATTAGAGACTGGGTTAAGGAGAAATCCAAAGAAACATTCCCATATATCCCAAAAGAAACTCCTCTTGAAACCCACCTATGTAACAAATTACACGGATCAACAAAAGGAATAATATCTTCTATATATGGTATCATCAATGGAAAGTTACCGGTTTATGAGAAAAAAAATCTACAAAAGGGAAGTGGGACAAAGACCAAGACTGTATTTATGAGGAGGCAGATTGGCGTCATCTATTGGAACAAGCACAGACTGTGCTAACCTCCACAAAACACAGGCAAATTCAATTTAATATATTCCATAGGACATACTTGTCACGGGTGTGGTGCAGGTTGAAGAAGAGACTGAGTCAAAAGGCTCCAAAAAAAAAACATTTACTAAACTCAAACTGATACAGGTAGTCAAACGGGCAGAGAGTACACACACAAAGTCAGGTAACATTAACACTACGTAACATTGACCAGAACCGACAAGGACTGACTGAACAGAGGGAAACTAAATACAGATACAAATGAACACTAACGAGGTGAGGACAGGTGACACAGATGATGATGACGATAAACAGGTGTGTAATGAGGGAGTGAGTCCAGGTGTGAAGACAAGAGGGATTCTGGGAAGTGTAGTGAAGACGAAGACAGCATGGTGCAGACGATGACTGTGACATAACGCCCCCCTTCAAAAAGGCACAACCTCGTGCTGTATAACATCAACAGGGGTGGGCGCCCTTAAGGCTGATTAGGGCGTGGCCTAACAGGGGCAGGAAGCCTTCAGGGAGGTGCTGGTAGTGCAGACGGCCAAGGCAGAGCATGCTGTTTGGACGGCCATGGCAGTGAAGCCCGTTCGGATGGTCATGGCGGAGAGGACCCTTCGGGTGGCCATGGCGGGAGGACCTTTCGGGTGGCCATGTTGGAGACTTTTCTCCCTCGCTGCTCTGAAAGAACATCCCCCAATCAGTGAGTTCAAAACATCCCCTCAGGGTTTCTACAGAATCATTGTTCCAGACATGAATAGTTTTTGTTAGGATCTTGTGTGTTTTCATCCTTTGTCTGTATTTTGGCAACAACAGTACTACATTATAGTCTGAGAAACCAAGGGGAGGGTGGGATTTAGAGAGATAAGCACCAGGTATAAGGGTGTCACGATTTCGATCTTAAATCGAAATCGATCGAAATTAATTTTTTTTCGAATCGATCGAATTAAAAAATGGAATCGTCGATGCTGCCACGCCCCCATGTCACGTCCGGTCGGCGTGCCAAGCGGGGAAAAAACACGCGTGTTGAAAAGTGTTGAAACTTAGCTATTCAAAAGATAGCATGGCAACTGCAGATGCAGGAGACCCATCGACAGAACTTGAACCCCCTCCTCTTTCATTGAAGTCGCAGGTGTGTACGTTTTTTTGGTTTCCAGTGAGTTATGTTGACAACGTTCGCGCTTCAAAAAAAGCCACAGTTTATTTGCGGGCATCAGGGAGCCGCTTTACTTAGCGGCTCCCTGATGCCCGCAAATTAGTTAAAATCTCCCGGAATCTAGAGTGAGCGAGCGAGGAAGAGCGCGCAATTGCGCATGTGAGACAGAAAAAACTGTGCTCCAAACCGTATAGCGCGTCGCACGGGAGAGAGCGAGAGATCTTGCGTATGTGCCTCATGAAGCGCATGTAAGACAGAGAGCATCCTGATTGGCCGGTTTCGGCTTTAAAAAAATAAATGTAAAAATCATCGAGAATCGAATCGAGCCGTGACCTTAGAATCGAAAATTTAATCGAATCGAGGATTTGGAGAATCGTGACACCCCTAACCAGGTATATTACCAAAACATTAGTCTAACATTCTTTCCAGACGAGTTGGAAAGGTGACTTTTGTGGTAACACTTTAGAATACAGTTCCTTCGTTAATGAATAACTACACAAGAACCAATGAGTAACACGATATTAACAATCTAGTAACTATTAATAACTAACAAGAAACTCTGATTAACGAACTAGTAAGTAATAGTGCACAGATGAAAGTGGTACTTCACTATTAACTAATCAATAACTAACTCACTTAATGTGAAGGGAATCCTAAAATAAATATGCCTTTTGTTTTGAAGTATTTTAAAATATAGAAATTTGTGCTTTTAATTTTTTTTGTTTAGTTCAATGTGATACAACTCCATGTTTTTGTTTCATATCCAATGAGATAGTGTTTAATGTAAATGTACCAAAATTCTTTGTTTCTTTATTATTGAATACTATTATACTAATGAAAGTGAGCGTCATTCTTGGAGACTTCGCTACTTGTGTTAGTACAGGCCCAAAGTGACAAACAGAACTTTCATCCACTCGATTTTGTTTGTTTAAAGTGTTGTTTTTGTTTTGCTGTGTTATTTAGTTCACAGGAGTGATGAGATAGTTAGCAGACTATCCTCACTCAATGGCTGGCTGTCGAAGTGGTGTCCGCAAAATAATATAGAATTCATAGACAATTGGAAAAAAATTGGGGGCAGACCTGCAAGATTGCTACTTTAAACACGAGGTATTGCTGTAATTTATAACAATATCTTCAGTATTACTCAGAAATCTCGTTTCAAATATAATTCATTTGAAGCGATGGTGCTTTCTGTAAAGTTATGTAGCGTAAGTGATAAATCCAATTCTACTTTTGTGCTGGCTACTGTATACAAGCCACCAGGGCACAATTCAGATTTTATCAAAGCATTTGCTGATTTTCTATCAGAGTTAGTACTGGCTGCAGATAAAGTCCTAATTGTTGGTGATTTTAATATCCATGTAGATAACGAAAAATATGCATTGGGATTGGCATTTAAAGACATTCTGAACTCTATTGGAGTTAGACAACACGTGTCAGGACCTACTCATTGTCGTAATCATCCTTTAGATCTAATATTATCACATGGAATAAATATTGATGATGTTGAAATTCTGCAGCAGAGCGATGACATCTCAGATCATTATCTAGTCTCATGTAAATTACATTTAGCCAAGGCTGCAAAGCCAACCGTTACAAATATGGTAGAACTATCACTTCTGCCACTAAAGATTGCTTTATAAATAATCTTCCTGATCAGTTTCATCATCTCAGCATCCCAGATAGCTTAGAAGAACTCGATGTTGCAACAGAAATGATTGACTCTCTCTTTTCCAGCACTTTAGACTCAGTTGCTCCTTTGCGCTTAAAGAAGATTAAAGAAAATAGTCCAACGCCGTGGTACAACGAGCACACCTGGGCCCCAAAACTAGAGGTATTTCGCATTTCATGGAAGGAGAGCTCGATCGCATACAGAGAGGCCTTAAAAGCTGCTAGATCTGGTTATTTTTCAACCCTTTTGGAAGAAAACAAACACAAGCCTAGGTATTTATTCGAAACAGTAGCTAAATTAACGAAAAATAAAACTTCAACATCGGACGTTCTTAAACAGCACAGCAGTAATGACTTTATTAACTTCTTTACTTACAAGATTGATAATATTAGAGAGAAAATTATAACTATGCAACCGTCTACTACAGTATCGCATCAGGGAGTGCATTGTAGTCTCCCAGAGGAAAAATTTGATTCATTCATTGCTATAGGAGAGGAAGAATTGTCTAAACTCGTTAAATCATCTAAATCGACAACATGTATGTTAGACCCTATACCGACTAAGCTACTGAAAGAGATGCTTCCAGAGGTCATAGATCCTCTTCTTAATATCATTAATTCATCTTTGTCTCTGGGATACGTACCAAAAACGTTTAAGCTGGCTGTTATTAAACCTCTTATTAAAAAAACACAACTTGATCCTAAAGAATTAGTCAATTACAGGCCGATCTCGAATCTGCCTTTTCTGTCAAAGATATTAGAAAAGGCAGTATCCTCACAACTGTGTTCCTTTTTAGAAAGAAATGATATCTGCGAGGATTTTCAGTCCGGATTTAGACCGTACCATAGCACTGAGACTGCTCTCATTAGAGTCACAATGATTTGCTCTAATCATCCGATCGTGGTTGTATCTCTCTATTAGTGTTACTCGATCTTAGTGCTGCATTTGACACTATTGACCACAACATTCTTTTAAATAGACTAGAAAACTATGTTGGCATTAGTGGAATTGCATTAGCATGGTTTAAATCATACTTATCTGACCGTTATCAGTCAGCAGTAAATGAAGAGATGTCTTATTGATCACAAGGCTCAGTACGGCGTACCACAAGGCTCAGTACTAGGACCGTTGCTGTTCACTCTGTACATGCTATCCTTAGGAGATATCATTAGGAAGCATGACATTAGTTTTCACTGTTATGCTGATGATACTCCGCTCTATATTTCTTCGCGCCCCTACGAAACGCACCAATTCACAAAATTAACGGAATGCATAGCTGATATAAAAACTTGGATGACTAGTAATTTCCTACTACTTAACTCTGCAAAAACAGATATTCTAATTATTGGCCAAAAAACTTCCTCACTTAACTTAAAATACTGTCTAACACTTGATGGCTTCTCTGTCAAGTCTTCGTCGTCGGTTAGGAACCTGGGTGTGTGTGTGGGTGTATGTGTGGGTGTGCTCTTTGATACCAATCTTTCATTTGAAAGTCACGTTTCTAGCATCTGTAAAACCGCATTCTTCCATCTTTAAAATATATCTAAAATACGACATATGCTTTCAATGAAAATGCGGAACAGTTAGTTCATGCGTTCATGACCTCAAGGCTAGATTATTGTAATGCTCTACTGGGTGGTTGCCCTGCACGCTTAATAAACAAACAGCAGGTCCAAAACGCAGCAGCTCAAGTTCTTACCAGAACAACGAAGAATGACCATATTAGCCCGGTCAACACTGCATTGGCTCCCTATTAAACAGCGTATAAATTTTAAAATATTACTGATTACTTACAAAGCACTAAATGGTTTAGCTCCCCAGGACTTGAGGGAGCTCTGGACGCATTATAGTCCACGTCTATTGCGATCTCAAAATTCCGGCCAGTTGATAATACCTAGAATATCAAAGTCGACTGCTGGAGGTAGATCCTTTTCCTATTTAGCACCTAAACTCTGGAATAGTCTTCCTACCATTGTCTGGGAAGCAGACACATTCTGTCAGTTTAAATCTAGACTAAAAACACATCTCTTTGACCTAGCATACACATAGAACATTCTACATTTCTATTGTATTCTACATTTCTATACAATTCTAATCATTTCTCTCTGAAAATAATTTGCTTAGTATCAATCAGTCCGGTTTTAGACCTAAACACAGCACCACCACAGCCACAATGCTTGTTGTGAATGATATTGCTAATGCACTAGATGAGGGAAAGCAGTGTGCTGCACTGTTTATAGATCTGTCAAAAGCTTTTGACACTGTAGACCATGATATACCTTTGAGAAATCTCTCACTTATTGGGCTGGGTCCTGATGCCTGCAGATGGTTCTCTAATTACCTGACAGATAGAACTCAAGCCGTCTTGGTTGATGGGGTTAAGTCAGAGCCATTAGCATTACTAAAAGGGGTGCCTCAAGGTTCAATAATTGGTCCATTGTTGTTTTCATTGTATATAAACAATATTGGTGATGGTATCAGAAAATGTCAAATCCACTTCTATGCAGATGATACAGTGTTGAACGCGACTGCCCCATCAGCAGAGCAAGCTTTAACGATGTTGGAGTCTGATTTTACAGAGATCTCTCTTAAAACTTAAATTGGTTTTAAATGCTAAGAAAACAAATTTTATGTTTTTTTCTAAGTCAAAACTTTCCTTAAGAAATACTTTTGTACTTACTAGCCTGGATGGTACTCCAATAGAACAGGTCTCCGAATATAAATATCTAGGTGTATGGTTAGATGATAGGCTTTCTTTTAAAAAAGCATATTACTGAACTTAGTAAAAAGCTAAAAATCAAAATGGGGTTCCTTTATACAAACAGGGCTTGTTTGTCATCTCCTCATCGAAGACAAATTATTCAGGCCACTTTTATGTCTGTTCTAAATTATGGTGACATAATTTATATGCACACTTCAACTGCCACATTAAAACCTCTGGATGCTATATATCATTGTGCAATTAGGTTTATCACTGGTGATAACTATAGAACTCATCACTGTATTTTATATCAACATGTGGGATGGACTTCCCTTGCTGTGAGACGTGAGAAACATGCTCTCCTTTTTATTTACAAAGCTGTTCTTTTAAAATGACCTCTACATATCTTCTTTGCTTTTTATTAGACATACAAATATTTTAACAAGATCCCAAAGGTGGATTACATTACAGACCCCATCAATTTTAACAGAGCTGGGTAGGTCTGCATTTAGTTATTTTGCCCCCTATGTATGGAATAAATTGCAGATCAAACTTCAGATAAACAATCTTGTGTCCCTGGCCCAATTTAAAAATGTATTGGAGAATTTATATGATGTCTTATGTGTTTGTGATTGTTTTTGTTGATTTGGATGTCTTCATTGTGTATGTATTTTTTATTGTGTTATATTCTATATGTTTACATGTTTCACAGGGCTCAGCTGAAAAAGAGATCTCGGTCTCAGTCTGGTTCCCCTGTTAAAATAAAGTTTAATAATATTACTTAAAATCAGGTAAATGATTATTAGGCTGCATAGATTAGGTCAGCCGGAACCGGGGACACTTCCCAAAACACACGATGTACTCGTTACATCTTAAGAAGAATGACATCTACGCCAATGTCAGTCTTTCCATTTATTCCGAGGTTTACTGAAGTCAGCCGGATCCGCGCCGTATCCAGATCAGATGGAGGACCTGCGCCTAGACACGTCCACAACGCATCCCTGCAGTGCAGCCGCATCAGCTCTGTGAAGGCCTCATGGACACCTCTACAAACTCGTCTCCATACCGGCGTGACTCCGACCTCCAACTAGATGGAACTGGATAATATTGTGAATGTTCTGATCCAATCTGACCTCTGACCTGTAATGTTGCCTGATCATAATCACACACTGTTCGCTCGTTGGCCAGAGGAGAACTGGCCCCCGACTGAGTCTGGGTTCTCCCAAGGGTTTTTCCTCCATTCTGTCACTGATGGAGTTTCGGTTCCTGCCACTGTTGCCTTGGCTTTTGGCTTGCTTAGTTGGGGACATTTAATTATTCAACAATATTTTTGATCTGCGTTACTTAAGGTGGATGATGATGCAATTTTATTCTAGAAACAAACTTCTTGTAATTATTTTCATGTATTCACTGTGCACCTGCTTTGATACAATCTCTATTGTGAAAAGCGCTATATAAATAAAGATGACTTGACTTTAGTATAATTTCCACCCATTCTGCCGTTGGGTTGCGTCATCTGCTTAGTGCATTAACTCTGGGATATTGTGACAGAGGAATTCGCATCAAGGACGACAGCTGCATCATCAAGGTCACAAGAAGCACTTCCAAAAGAGTCGTAACAGTGTTTGGGGGACGGGACTCATCGCGAGCTCCGTTGGTGTTGCGTTTGGACTGGACTTTCACCCACTGCAAGGCTCCATGAGTGTTCTGTTTGGTCTGTTCGTGCCGTAAGTGATCACTTTTCATTGCTTCGTCATTTCCTTGGATGGAACGTAAGTGAACTCGTCTCGAAACTGCTTCAGATGTACTGAGTTAACTGGAATTCATTCTTTTGAAAGTGCACCAACGATCGGGCCCCAACGGCTAGCCAAAAGAGTGTATGACAGACTTTTCATAAGGGACTGTAATCAAACTCATTTATTGTGTTATTAATGAGTTTATTCTGTGAATTGTGTAAATTGATCCAAAGGAGTTGTTGTGGGTTTTCAATATTCATCCGGTGTATTTTTTTTCTTTCTTGAAATAAGAAGGGAGAGTGTATATTTTTGTGAAGGTTTTTCCTGTGATTATCTCATACTCCATTGAAAGGTGTAGAAAAGGTTTAATATTTTTTGGGGGTGATAATTTAGAATACTCTGAGACAAATAATTCTGAAATCGAGGGCTACTGCATACATTGTATAAGGAGTGAAAATCTTTTATACAACTGAACAAAACAATCTTTTCCCCTCTTTATTTTACGCTTTGATACAACAACTGTTATTTGGACTTTCATTTGTTTTTGTTTTTTTTAAAAAGGGTTTCATATTAGTGACGAATTAATAAATCTTTGTTATTCTTTTCTCCTTATTTGGTATTTGTCCTGAACAACCAGACATAGGTAGATCCAAACGCGAGAACGAGAGAACATGTAAACACTTGATCGGATTGAAAACCGAAACTAAAAGGACTGCGCATGTGCAATGACATTAAAATAGCGTAATGACGTATGACGCATGAACGAGCTGTTCTTCCTGTTGAATAAAGTGAATATAAATGAGTGTTCCGTTATTAAAAAAATCTCATTTCACTCAGCGTCTGTGAAGTGGAGCAGGACAACGTCCCACCAGTGCTTGTTTCAGACTCTCATCCATGGACGGACGACTGCATGTGTGGCAAAGCGGGAGTGGAGGGAGCCACTGTCTCTAAGAGCAAAATAAAAGCTCCAGTAATGGCAACAATGGTCGACTACGCCACCCCAGAATACTGGGGACTAACCGCCCTAAGGGCGCACAGATTCGTTATAACCGTGGGCAAAGAGACGTGGGTGAAACACATGTGCAAAAATAAGTATTTTTATTTCTCATATGCACTTACATAATAAATAATTAAAAAGATCACATAATCTCAGGCTCAACTTCACAGTAACGTGTACCATCTGTATCATACAACACCAACATACTCACAATAAACCCATTCGACTGGAGTGGTGGTACCTGGAGGTACAGGCTAGCCGCTAATTTAATATGAGCCCCTATCCCCATACACGCGCTCCCACACACACACGTGAAGATTAGCTGCAAACAGACACACGGCACAGGTGTAACCACCCCACACACAATGGCAGCTAGCCACCCCTCCCCAGGAACCTCCAGCTCCTACAAAAAAGAAGAAATCACACCAAATTGGATCAGCACATAGAAAACACTCACCAAAACACACAGAAAACATACAAAATCACAGTTCCCCTAAGAGAAAACATATTCAAAACACACAGTTCACTCGATCAACAATAATCAACACAATACACAGAATGCACGGCAAACTATAACGAATAACAAGCAATCATAAACATCAACTCCATTCACAACTATAGTATCACGGGTGAAACGGTGGCCGCGGGTAAAGGCAGACCAACCAGCACACAGTATCTGTACGGCGTGCACAGTCATCCGGAGATTAATCGTAAAAGCAAGACATACAGAGTTAGACAGGTGGCCGCGGGTAAAAGCAGACCGACCAACACACCGGATCATCACGATGTGCGCAGTTACCAAGAGATACCCCATAGAAGCAAAACAGCAACGTAGTCCCACTCAACCGTTCCCCAAGTTAGATTTGTCGCTCGATCCCATTAAATACAACGGGGGAGCCCTCAGATATGCCGATTACCCAAAAGATGTAATCGGCCCATTCATGGCCACGCGCCATGCGGGGATACAGACGCTCAGTCGGAAACATGCCGCTGAGACGAATCGGCTGCACGTGCCCAGCAGACAGGGAGACCAGACCGCGGTTAACCCCTAGGCAGCCACGGATGAAAGTGACATCCGACGCCGCCAAGGCACACATCCGGTCGACCAAATCCCCTTCTTTTATACGCCATCCCATAGCGCCCAATCAACTACTCGCATGTGCACGCTCTCAGTAGGTGGAGTTAGTCCACCCTGCTACACATGGTTTTGGGCGCTGGGTTTTACTGCGTGATCAATATAAGCAGCGCGGCAAAACGGTTCATGCTCATCGTCTCCAAATCATGACCAGAGATGGATAAATATTAAGTCTGCTGTTAAAGAACCAATAGAGGAGAATAGTTCTGCGCGAACAGCGGCATATTCGTGCAGTGTGCGCATGTCAAAAAATCAATTCTGATTTGAATCTTGTGACATATAAACGCGCACATCAACCCGATTACTTTATTTATCGTTCATATAAACACCGTGTTCGGATTCATCAATCGGATTGATTTTATTCCGATTGAACCATGTAAACGCAGCTAGTGAGGTATAAATGTGTGTGGAGCAGCGTGTGGAACTAGATGCAGGTGTGAGAGTGATCAATGGAAACAGGTGTGTACGTAATCAGTTCAGGGTGTGTGCGTAATCAGTTCAGGGAAAGGCAGTTCAGAAGTGGAGCACCCTCTCGTGGCACTCGAGGGCAATCCAGCCGATCATCATCACAGTATTGCTGTATTGATTTATTATTTGCTTGGGTAACAAATTAATTTAACAACAAATAACAAGAATCTGAAGATTCTGGGGAAGTATTTATAAGTAATTTATTTTTCCTTATTTATTCCCTGGTGGAGGCACCGCGCGCTTATTATTAGTTTGGTAAAAGACGAAAAGAACTCCGACCAATTCACCATTCAACTGCCGGGAATCCAGGTTTTCTTGTTCGGGAAATATTTAAATTAACCACTAGGGTTAAGAAAAGGGTTACAAATGCTTCCCAGAGAACTACTTGTGGTGAGTTTGCCCACAGGTGTTACTGAAGTTCAGTCAGTTGTGGCTGTTGTGGGTGCTCAGAATGCAGAAGTGGCACCTACTGTGCTCGAGCAGGTTGAGGAATTGGATCTGTCAAGTTTATCAGAGGTAGAGCGGTGTCAGGTAAGGGCTTTGCTCTACAAGTTTCAGTCTGTGTTCTCCACCAGGGAGGGAGATTTGGGTTGTACAAACTTAATCTACCATGATATCCCTTTAATAGATGAGACTCCCATTCGTCAGCGTTTCCGTCGGATACCTCCATTGGAGTATGAGGTAGTAAAAGCCCATATAAACCAGTTACTTGAGGCTGAGATCATTCGAGAGAGCTGTAGCCCATTTGCTTCACCAATCGTGCTGGTTAAGAAGAAAGACGGTAGTCTACGCATGTGCGTTGACTACCGTCAGCTTAATTCCAGAACCAGGAAAGACGCGTTTCCTCTGCCCCGAATTGATGAGTCCTTGGATTCCCTGAGTGGTGCTTGTTGGTTTTCGACCCATGATTTGGCCAGTGGGTATAATCAGGTTCCAGTCACAGAGAAAGATCGGTTTAAGACTGCTTTCTGTACACCTTTTGGACTCTTTGAGTGGAAGCGTATGCCCTTTGGCCTGTGCAATGCCCCAGGCACCTTTCAGAGGTTAATGGAACGGCTATTCGGGGACCAGCAGTGTCAATCTTTGCTTTTATACCTGGATGATGTGGTGGTATTTTCTACCTCGGTAGCTCAACATCTGGAGCGCTTAGAGGTAGTCCTGAGTCGGTTAGAACATGAAGGACTCAAGGTTAAGTTAAGCAAGTGACTTTGAGGTCCGGACGAAGCAACCGGAATGTGGATGCTCTCTCTAGACAGCACCAGTTTTCTCAGGAGACATGTGAGAATTTCTTACCAGGGACTGTTATTCCAGCAGTGGTAAGGCAGGCAGCTGAGGCAGAACCAGTAGAACAGGTCAATCAGGCAGTGATCACCGCGTTGCCCAGTTTCTCAATTGTGGACCTGAGCTTGTAACAGGAGGCGGATCCTGATATTCAGAGAGTTTTGGCGTTTTGGGAGCAGGGGTCTTTTCCCAGCTCTGCAGAGCGCCAAAAGCTTTCCAAGTCTGTGTTGACTTTGCTTCGGCAAGGGGATCGTCTCGTAAAAAAAGATGGGGTATTTTATCGTCGTGTGTCACGCCCTGATGGCGGTGAGGAGGTGCTACAGTTGGTTTTACCGTTAGCTTTAAAACGTGATGTATTGACCCAATTGCACCAGCACCATGGACACCAGGGTGTTGAACGCACTACAGAACTAATACGTCAGCGGTGTTATTGGCCAGGGATGTCGGCAGAAGTGGCACAGTGGTGTCGGGAATGCGAGCGATGTCAGCTGGCCAAAGACACCCAACCACTTGGCCGGGGCTTTATGGGCCATGTCCTGGCCTCTAAGCCAAATGAGATCTTGGCTATTGATTTTACAATGCTTGAGCCTTCTTGTTCTGGACATGAGAATGTTCTAGTGTTAACAGATGTGTTCAGTAAATATACACTTGCTGTTCCGACCAGAGACCAGCGGGCTGAGACCATAGTACAAGTTTTGATCACAGAGTGTTTTTTTAGGTTCGGGGTCCCGGGTCGCATCCATTCCGACCAGGGCCGGAATTTTGAATCGGCCCTTATTAAACAACTCTGTGGGTTTTATGGGATTGAAAAATCCCGTGCTACGCCTTATCACCCAGCTGGCAATGGCCAGTGTGAACGGTTCAATCGAACCCTTCATAACCTCCTGCGCACTCTGCCAGCTTCTAGGAAAAGGTATTGGGCGTCTTGCCTTCCGCAGATCTTGTTCTGCTATAATACTACTCCCCATCAGTCCACAGGTGAGTCTCCATACTTCCTGATGTTTGGCCAGGAACCTAGACTCCCTGTTGATTTTCTTTTGGGTAGGGTTCAGGAACCTGGGGAGGGCGGGGTCCATGAGTGGATCGTAGAGCATCGAGCAAGGATGCATGTGGCATTTGTGGGTGCTAGGGAACGCTTAAAGGCGGCTGCCGAATATCGTAAGAAATGGCACGATCAACATGTTCGTGATGCACCACTGAGGGAGAGTACACTGGTTTATCTCCATGATCATAGCGTGAGAGGTCGTCATAAAATCCAAGACCTGTGGAGCTCTGTGCTGCATCAAGTACTGCGGGCACCAAAAGATGGAGGGTCTGTGTATACTGTTGCACCCGCTGATGATTTGGGAAAGGTTAAGCGCGTTAAAGGGTGGCTGTTGAAGAGGTTTTGCCGGCCGTGTCAGGTCAACTTGGGGAAGTATGCCCTGCTGTGTCAGAACTACCAGCACCTTGCATGATTCCAGTAGCACCAGTGCCACCTCCTCTGAAGGGCGCAGGGCCCTCTGTAGAGTCCTTGCCTTCTGTAAACAATTTGGTGCATAATGTGGATTTGGGTCTTCCTGGCACGTCCATCTTTCTTCCCTCAGACTGGGGATAGTGCTGAGGCTGTGCGACAAACGAGACGAGACACAGCGGGGCAACATTCTAACATCCATCATCTTCCGCGAGCAGTGGAAAATGTAAGGGATGAGGTATCTGTTTCGGGGACAGTGTCTAGTATTAGTCCTGGGTTGTTTAGGCCTGGTTACTGATGTTCTCTGATTTGTATCTATTGTCGGGGCGACGACACAAAAGTAAGGGGTAGAATGTAGTGAAGTCGTGTGACGTCAGTACTATTTGGTAGGAGGCCAATGAGCAATCGCCCATTTGGGGTATATAAACCGTTCATTCAGGCCTCCTGGGGTGCGTCATGGTTGAAAGCCCGCCACTTCCGTTGTAACTACAGACTGAGTGTGCCGCTGGGTTGCTGAGGGTTTGTGCCCGTGGGTTGCTGCTTACTCCCAGGTTGGCTTGGTACCATCTTGGGGCGTAGTGGGATGTTTTTTTTTTCCGTTTTTTTGTCCTGACTTAGGTTGTGGCAATTTCTTTCAGTACGGTGTGCCTTCCGGGCTTCCATCGGTGTGGCATCGCAGCTTAACTGATTGGAACACCAGCTGTTGCAGTCAACAAGGCTGTTAAATGATTCTCTTATGGTATATGTTGAAGTGTAACTTGATCGTATTCTCTGGTAGGTAAACTGGGATAGTACTTCATTGCGTTATCGGGCGGGTAACTGGTCGATCACTTTGTTAGTCATAACACTTCTTGTTTACTGTTTTGAAGGTCTTCGTGGACGCTAAAACGGGCTAAGTGAGCAGTCGCATTAAACAGCGTGCTCTCTCTCTCCGCCACTCGCTCTTTAAAGCCACGCTGCTGCTTTCTCCACATCATTACGTTTAAGTCAAGCATGTCTATGCGGGCTTGAAGGATTTTTTTTTTCTAGCTGGCATTTCTTTACTTTTGTTTTTGGTAGATTTGTTTTCTAGTTATTATTTGATTCTGAGTGACTGTGTCTGACTGAAATCACTTCCAGGCTTAACGTTATTGCAGTTAACTCTGTATTTGGTGTGAGTTTCTGCCGCGGTCACAGTGTATTTGTTCATTGTTTTTCTTGGATGTGAATGCGAGTGTTTAGAGTATTTATACTTTGGTTATTTTGGGTCAAGGTAAATTGTTTTCTTTTTTTCGTGTCGGTCACGCTGGACTGTTAAGTCAATAGACCGACCTTGAATGTGTTTTTTTTATTAAATTGTCCTGTTCATCGTGCATTTATTATTTGATTCTGATTGGCCGGTCTGCCTGCAATAACTTCCGGGTGTACTGCAGTTAATTCTGTGTGGCGTTCCTGCAGCGGTCAGTGTATTTGTTTATTGTCTGTCTTTAATCTGTTTATAGTATTTAGTTTTCTTGTTGGTTTTCGTCACGTTAAAGTCAATAAATTGACTGAATATTTTGTTTTTGTTTTTGTTTAGTTTATTATTTTTTGTTTAGTTCATTAATTATCTATATTTTTCTTTTTCTTTCCTTTAGGAGCTGAGGACTTCCTGGAGCGGGCTGGTTGTCTGTCTCACTGCAGGTTTTGCTTCACTAAGAGTGTTATTGCAGTTTCATTATTGCCGTGTCACTACCTTTGGTTATTTGCAGTGAATTTGGTGGGTGTACGTTGGGTTGGCGTGCTTCTTATGGTAGACCTGCTGCCAGCACACTAGCCTGCTCCTGACCGGAAGCCTCAGCCCCTGTGAAGGTTTATTGTGAATCTTGTGAAGGTGTATTGTGAATCTTGAGAAGGTTTATTGTGAATCTTGTGAGGGTTTTTTGTAAATCTTGTGGAGATTTATTGTGAATCTTGTTTATTTCTTTTGTTTATTATTTTTTTGGCTTTGTTCAATTCAATCATGACCCATGTGAATTACTGATTTTAAATCATTGTTGATCAACTTTTAGCGTTAATAAAACATTTTTTTGTATGGAAGCCCACGCCTCTTGCCTTTTCTAGGTGGAATGTACAGGTCCTTCTCAAAAAATTAGCATATTGTGATAAAGTTCATTATTTTCCATAATGTAATGATAAAAATTAAACTTTCATATATTTTAGATTCATTGCACACCAACTGAAATATTTCAGGTCTTTTATTGTTTTAATACCGATGATTTTGGCATACAGCTCATGAAAACCCAAAATTCCTGTCTCAAAAAATTAGCATATTTAATCCGACCAATAAAATAAGTGTTTTTAATACAAAAAAAAGTCAACCTTCAAATAATTATGTTCAGTTATGCACTCAATAGTCAATACTTGGTCGGGAATCCTTTTGCAGAAATGACTGCTTCAATGCGGCGTGGCATGGAGGCAATCAGCCTGTGGCACTGCTGAGGTGTTATGGAGGCCCAGGATGCTTCGATAGCGGCCTTAAGCTCATCCAGAGTGTTGGGTCTTGCGTCTCTCAACTTTCTCTTCACAATATCCCACAGATTCTCTATGGGGTTCAGGTCAGGAGAGTTGGCAGGCCAATTGAGCACAGTAATACCATGGTCAGTAAACCATTTACCAGTGGTTTTGGCACTGTGAGCAGGTGCCAGGTCGTGCTGAAAAATGAAATCATCTCCATAAAGCTTTTCAGCAGATGGAAGCATGAAGTGCTCCAAAATCTCCTGATAGCTAGCTGCATTGACCCTGCCCTTGATAAAACACAGTGCACCAACACCAGCAGCTGACATGGCACCCCAGACCATCACTGACTGTGGGTACTTGACACTGGACTTCAGGCATTTTGGCATTTCCTTCTCCCCAGTCTTCCTCCAGACTCTGGCACCTTGATTTCCGAATGACATGCAAAACTGAGCAACAGTCCAGTGCTGCTTCTCTGTAGCCCAGGTCAGGCGCTTCTGCCGCTGTTTCTGGTTCAAAAGTGGCTTGACCTGGGGAATGCGGCACCTGTAGCCCATGTCCTGCACACGCCTGTGCACGGTGGCTCTGGATGTTTCTACTCCAGACTCAGTCCACTGCTTCCGCAGGTCCCCCAAGGTCTGGAATCGGTCCTTCTCCACAATCTTCCTCAGGGTCCGGTCACCTCTTCTCGTTGTGCAGCGTTTTTTCCCTCACTTTTTCCTTCCCACAGACTTCCCACTGAGGTGCCTTGATACAGCACTCTGGGAACAGCCTATTTGTTCAGAAATTTATATCTGTCTTACCCTCTTGCTTGAGGGTGTCAATGATGGCCTTCTGGACAGCTGTCAGGTCGGCAGTCTTACCCATGATTGCGGTTTTGAGTAATGATGCATGCAAAACTAATCAATAACCAATGCAGGACAAATGACTAGCACTACATTAACATTTTAACTGCTACTGTAAACGAATACACAAGATGGTTTACATTATCAATATGTACTGTAATAGCACAGCAGACTTATGATTTGGGAAAGCTGTTAATAATTGGCCTATGCTATCTATTTATCAACTGGATCATTTTATTGAAATGGATTTTTAAATGCAGTTGTCGGGACCTTACTTCTCCTGTGGCCAATTCCCCGGCATTCCTCTGGACTGGCATTGAATCACTAGAGTCATTGTGAGTACTGGAACATATCGAGTCATCAGCCAGCCAAAAACCAGATACAGTGATTTTATTATTTAACCTCCCAAAAAAATATTTTTTTTATGTATGTCTCCTAGCTCATACATATATATATATATATATATATATGTGTGTGTGTGTGTGTGTGTGTGTGTGTGTGCATATCTTGTGAGTGATTAGAAGATTCTTCACTTTATTGGCTTTTCATTAGTAACTGCTGTAAGAATCATGCAGTACTACAAACTAGTAATCAACAAACTAGTAATGACTCAAATGTTACTACATACTTCTATGGGAATTACTAATTATTTGGATCCGTATTCTAAAGTGAAGATAATGGGAACTAACTAGTAATGACTCAAAAGTAATAATAAAAATATAGCTGCAAGCAGCAATTAACAGTGTTCAAGTATTTAAGACCTTCATGCCAACTATGCTGAGGGGCTCTTGGCCGAACCGAAATGTAGGCATGAAACCATAAAATATCCATGATGGAGAATACGCAAATGATATAAATCTATAGTTCCAGTCAAATATCTACACATTTTTGTGAAGTTTCTACTTTGTGCACACAATATGACATGTTACTCACAATGCAATACAGCCAATTTACCATGGGAAATATGTGGTTTTCAAAGCTTTTTGACAGTTATAGCGCCATCTATGGTCCGATCTCCATAAAATTTTGCATGCTTGTTAATGATGTTATGTCACATATGCTCACCAATTTTGAGAAGTTCTGAGTTTTCCTTTAGGATTTATAGGCTTTTGAGTGTATTTTTATTCTAAGTCAAACGGTCTAGGACAGTGGTTTTCAACCAACTCTCAACTTTCTTTCTTTTCATCCATGATGACATTAAAGTCGCCAGTTGTTGTTTCTGGCGTTTCATCGCTGACTGTGCCGCAACGGCTATAGTGGCTTGTTAGAACATTCAGTCAGTAAGCTAACGTTATTTTACAGGCTCGATCCTGCTCTTCCGTGGCAATGATGGCGTGCGGTTAAAAATCATAACAAACGAATTTTAAAGTGGGGGGGACACAAACGGGATTTTGAAAAGTGGGGGGCTGTCCGCATAGGAAATTACGCCCGTGGGTAGGACATCATCCCCAGGCTTCATGAACTTGCGCTCCATGCTTTCACCGACGATGCTAACGTGACGTATGGACCTCAATCACACTGTGTTTCCAGGACCCGCCCTGCTCTGCTTCTGATAGGCTTGTAACGTGTTAGAGCTGCGTTCCTCTCATATGATTGGTAGGTGATGGAAGTTCAAAATATAGCTGCAAGCAGCAATTAACAGTGTTCAAGCATTTAAGACCTTCATGCCAACTATGCTGAGGGGCTCTTGGCCGAACCGAAATGTAGGCATGAAACCATAAAATATCCATGATGGAGAATACGCAAATGATATAAATCTATAGTTCCAGTCAAATATCTACACATTTTTGTGAAGTTTCTACTTTGTGCACACAATATGACATGTTACTCACAATGCAATACAGCCAATTTACCATGGGAAATATGTGGTTTTCAAAGCTTTTTGACAGTTATAGCGCCATCTATGGTCCGATCTCCATAAAATTTTGCATGCTTGTTAATGATGTTATGTCACATATGCTCACCAATTTTGAGAAGTTCTGAGTTTTCCTTTAGGATTTATAGGCTTTTGAGTGTATTTTTATTCTAAGTCAAACGGTCTAGGACAGCGGTTTTCAATTGGCGTGCCTCCCCTGGGGGGCGCCAAAGAGTGACAGGGGAGGCGAGACAGCGAAGAAAAAATAACTGTTTGTAGCTCTATTAATATCGGCTGTGAGGAAAAAAACAGAAAAATATGTTTGGGAATTTGCATGCGGTTTAATATTTTCTGTCAATTGATTTCACCTACCAATCATATGAGAGGAACGCAGCTCTAACACGTTACAAGCCTATCAGAAGCAGAGCAGGGCGGGTCCTGGAAACACAGTGTGATTGAGGTCCATACGTCACGTTAGCATCGTCGGTGAAAGCATGGAGCGCAAGTTCATGAAGCCTGGGGATGATGTCCTACCCACGGGCGTAATTTCCTATGCGGACAGCCCCCCACTTTTCAAAATCCCGTTTGTGTCCCCCCCACTTTAAAATTCGTTTGTTATGATTTTTAACCGCACGCCGTCATTGCCACGGAAGAGCAGGATCGAGCCTGTAAAATAACGTTAGCTTACTGACTGAACGTTCTAACAAGCCACTATAGCCGTTGCGGCACAGTCAGCGATGAAACGCCAGAAACAACAACTGGCGACTTTAATGTCATCATGGATGAAAAGAAAGAAAGTTGAGAGTTGGTTGATTCAGTAAATTAGCTCAGGTCAGGATAATCATATTTTCTGTCTACACCTGTTGATGTTAACCTTACGTTGACTGAGCTACTGTTAACATACACTGCTGCTAGGGAACTTCAGACTGTTAGCTAAATATTTAATGTAGAACATTCTGTGTCGCTTACTAAATTTTTTTTCTGTGTAGGCCTACCATGAAAACGAGTCCACTTTAAACCGCAGCATTTTCTGTCAGCAATGTATGACAAGTATGCTAGTGCTGTCAACATTAATGCATACGATTCATTTTTGTCCAGCTTTAACGCGTTAAAATATTTAACGCAATTAACGCAGCATCCGTTTTTTCTGTCATCCTTTAGCTAGGGTTATATGATCACGCTCTTATTCACGCAAATGCCTTTAAACCATTCATGCGCGACAAGACAAAAGAGAACGCGCTGTCAGTGAATATCCTCCTGACACAAACACACACGACGCACAGAAAGACGCGCGTCAGTATCGAGTTCTCTTTCGCGCTTGAACGAACAATAATACACATGTATGTCAAAATGTCCATTTTGTCGAGTATCCTCAAAAGAACAGTCTTAAATGAGTTAAATACAATCTTAAATGGAAGTAAACAGTAGTGAGAGAATGAGACGCGTGAGATCCTGTCAGCAGCGGCAGATCTTAAAGTGACAGTAGCCACTAATTCTGTCTGTCAGTAAAGTTAACCTAAAGAACAGACAGAACAGAGAAAATTACTCACTGCTCTTAACTAAAGAACACTTGTAGCTTTAATAAGGATTCATCTATATTTAATTTGTAATTTATGCAGTGCAGACTGTTTTATAACCTTATTCAATTTCTGTATATCAGGTAAATTTGACATTTATTATGGGTTTAAGTGAGGATTGTTTTAAGTTAACTTAAATTAAAAGTTGTTATATTTTTTGAAGCTTAATAAATGTTTAAAATTTGGGGGGAAAATCATTAACTATATTAAAGAGGAACTTAGCAACTATTTCAACTTAATAAAACCGTTTAGAAATCATTTGAATGGTTTAATAACCTGTTCTGTAGAGAATGGTGACTTTCCCCGCTCCCCCCAGCGTCCCAAGGCGGAAAACCAGCCTTGCAAAATGGGGACTAACGTCCCGGTAAGTTGGAAATAGGAAGTCTCGTGAGAAGCGAGAACAAGCGAGAACGAGCGAGAAACACAAACTGCTTTATGGCAATTCGGCAATTCTATGATACTGTGTATGATGTATTACCCACCTCGGTAGACATAGCTCCACACGATACAGATGGCTGGCTCAGATAATAACACATGCACATGAGCAGCGGTAGAAAGCGGGAGGAAGGCACCGCAAGTGAGTTTTTTTACGACAGTGTTGTGAAATATACGCCGTACAGCTGTAGGGGGAGCTCGGTGAGAAAACGTCTCTGGTTACTCACGTAACCTATGTTCTCTGAATAGGGAACGAGACGCTGCGTAGCTTTAAGACGTAGTGGGAACGCCCTCGGGGTGTGCCGATTGTCTAAAGCCCTTATAGAATCACGCCAATCCATTGGCTGATGGCGCTGCCCCGACGCTATTACGTCGTAACATTATATACGCGCGTGCGCCATCTGCTCCTCAGATTTCTCTGCCGAAAAAGAAAACTTGTCGGCAGCGCAAGGAGCTTGGCAGCGAACGCAGCGTCTCGTTCCCTATTCAGAGAACATAGGTTACGTGAGTAACCAGAGACGTTCTCTTTCATAGGTTCACTCAACGCTGCGTAGCTTTAAGATGCAGTGGGAACGAAATACCAAACTCGCCAAGCTAAAGCGCTGCCATAGCTAGTACAAGACCAGAAATTTCTACACGTCCGGTTCAAGTAGATAAAACTTGGGAACCTGGAGTCATGTCAAGATCCAAACTATAGAATCTGACAAAAGTGTGCGGTGAGGACCAGCCTGCCGCCACACAAATATCTTCCAAGAGGGCCCCTCTAAAAAGAGTTTGAGAGGAAGCCACACTTCTCGTGGAATGCGCTCTGATGCTAAGAGGTGAAGGCAGGCCACGCACCTCATAAGCCAGTGAAATAGCTTCCGTAACCCAGTGGGAAATCCTCTGCTTTGATGCAGCAAGCCCGCGATGGCCAGCACCAAAACATACCAAGAGCTGGTTCGATTTCCTCCAACCGCCCGAGGGGTCCACATAGAACTTCAAAGCTCGAACCGGGCAGAGCAAGTTAAGTTTCCTATCCTCCTCAGAGGCAAAAGGAGGAGGATGGAAAGCTTAAAGGTTAATAACCTGAGAGCGGAACGTTGTGGACAGAACCTTGGGTACATACCCTGGTCTCGGCCTTAAAGTAACCTTGACCAGACCAGGAGCGAAGTCCAAGCATGACTCGCTAATAGAGAGAGCCTGTAAATCCCCTATCCGCTTCAACGAAGTTAAAGCTAACAAAAGAGCAACCTTAAGAGTCAGAATCCGCTCAGGGGCTGACTCCAAGGGCTCGAAGGGAGCCTCTGTCAAGCCCTCCAGGACGACTGACAGGTCCCACGAGGGAACTCCAGGGGAGCGTACCAGTTTTAGGCGCCTCACCCCATGCATAAGGGCTGAAACTAACCTAAGTTTACCCAGGGGAATCTCGTCCGACTCTCTATGAGCGGTAATAGCCACGACGTATACTCTGAGAGTGGTAGCGGCCCTCCAGAAGCAAACTTCTCCTGCAGGAATTCCAGCACTGAGCCAACTGGGCAGCTAACTGGGTTCTTAGTATGTGCTGAGCACCATGACTCAAACACCGTCCACTTGGAGGAATACAGCTTCCTTGTAGAAGGGGCTCTCGCACTTGCGATGGTTTCTTGAACATCAGCTGGGAGACCAAAGCTTAAAGCTAGCTGCCTCTGATGGGCCAAACGTACAGCTTCCAAATGTCGGGGCGAGGATGCCATATCCCGCCCTGAGGTTGGGAAAGTAGATCCTCCCTGACCGGGATCTCCCAGGGGGAGGATTCCAGCAGAGGAAAGAGCTCCGAAAACCACGGCTGGGACGGCCAGAATGGGGCTACAAGAAGGAGGCGATTCCGCTCTCCCTCACTCTGGACAGAACCGCCTTGATCAACTTGATGGGTGGGAAGGCATGGAGTTTCCGCATTGGCCACGGGTGGGCGAATGCATCTATCCCGAACGGAGCTGGTGGACTCAGGGAGAACCAGAGCGGGCATTGGGACGACTCCTGAGATGCAAAGAGGTCCACTTCCGCTTTCCCGAACACCTCCCAGATCAGGGCCACCGTCTGGTGGTTCAACATCCATTCCCCTGACCTGAGCTTCTGCCTCGACAGGAAATCTGCTGCAAGGTTCAGAACCCCCGGAACATGAACTGCTCTCAGAGAGAGGAACTTGTCCTAGGTCCACAGGAAGAGGTGAACATCAGCTGGGAGCATGCCTGTCCAGGGTGTGTGACGTGAACCCCCCTGCCGGTTTACAATGGGACACTACCGCCATATTGTCTGTTATGACAATGACATGGTGTCCTTTGAGAAAAGGGAGAAAGTGATGCAGAGCCAGGAAGACGGCTCTCAGCTCCAAGCTGTTTATGTGCCAAGAGAGGGTCTCGCCAGTCCAGATCCCACATGCTGGTCTGCCTTCGAAAACCGCTCCCCAGCCGGTCAGGGAGGCATCCGTCACACAGAAACATGATGGCCTAGCATGAAGCGGCCCAAACATGTCACCAAACTGGAAATCCGCGCAGGAGCCAAGCGGGCCTGTATTGGTATGCTCTTTCTCCAAAGGCGAACCCGAGGAACCTCCTGTGTCATCGTGTGGCCTGGATGTGAAAATATGCATCCTTGAGGTCTACTGTCACGAACCAATTTCCTGACTGAATTTGAGATATGATAGCTTTCAGCGTCAACATCTTGAATTTCCCTTTGTAAAGGGAGAAATTTAGTCGGTGGAGGTCTAGTATGGGTCGCAGACCGCCGCCCTTCTTCGGGACTAGGAAATAACGGCTGTAGAAGCCCTGTTCGATTTCCCCCAAAGGAACCTCCTCTATCGCCCCTTTGAGTAGAAGGGACGAAATCTCCTGCTGTAGTACAGAAGCCTCTGCGGTGTTGTCGACTACAGTAGGAAAGACCCCGTTGAAGCAGGGGTGGTTGCGACAAATCTGAAGCGTGTAGCCGAGTCGAACCGTGCGAAGGATTCAAGGCGATACCCCTGGTAGGCGCTCCCATTCTTGAAAGAAATGTGATAGAGGAAGAGGGGCGTTGCAGTGCAGAGGACATACCTGAGTCAGGGTGTCGCGCTGATTCCCGTGGGGTGGCGTGGTTATCCGTGGAGGAGAACACCTGGCGTCCTGACACGTGATGGGAGGTGCCACTGCCTGGATCAGAGTGACTGGGTCTGCCTGCTCCTGAGGAAAACGAAATGTGCCTCCGAGGATGCGACCGGCAGGGATAGAATGCGTCGGGGGTGAGGGGAGAGAGCAAAATGCGTCTCCTTCCTCCCACGCCGGATTGAGTGAAAAGGGTAAAATAGGGACTGCACTTCGAAACACGCTGGGTGGCGAAGGTGACAGGGTAGGATAAGGAGAGCGGGATAAAGGCGGGCACAAACGCTTGCGCGGTCTGTCCCAACCTCGTAGATGGAGTGGAGCTCTCCTTTTCCTGACCAGAGGGTCAGGAACGGCTAGAGGAAGCTGGAGTGGCCGGTTTGTTGGACCGCTTCAACTGAAGACGCCTGTGAGGTCGCTGGCGGGGAAATGGGCGACCACGGGCTCCCCAAACCGTGGTTGGTGGGGGATGAGCCGGGTCACTCCTCCTAGTAGGGAACTCTGCTCTATGAGAGGGGCGTTCTCTGGGTTGAGAAGGGGAGGTGTTGGAAGATTCCCTAACCCTCCTAGGCATAAACTGCTTAAACGCAGCCGACTGAGACTTAGCAGCTCGGAATTTCTCAACCACCGCATTGACCGGCTCCCCAAACAGACCAGACTGTGAAATAGGGGCTTCTAGGAGAAAAACGTTCTCCTTGTCGCAGATCTCCTTGAAATTGAGCCATTTATGAGCCATAAACCGCACCCGCCATAGAACGGCCTACAGCGCGTGTGGTGTGCTTGGTGGCTCTTAGGGCCAGATCGGTGGCTTTACGAAGCTCTTTGACAGCTTCAGGAGTCACTCCATTTCCCTCGTCCATTTCCTTCAGGACGTCCGCCTGGTAAGCCTGATGAATGGCCATAGTGTGTAGGGCCATGCCTGCCTGACCAGCTGCCATGTAGGATTTCCCAATAAGGGAAGAAGAAGTCCTACACGCTTTAGAAGGAAGGAGGGGACGCGACTTCCAAGACGGCGCAGACGACGGAGCGAGGTGATTAGCTAACGTGTCCTCAACCGCTGGAATGGCAGAATAACCGTGCTCCACAGAACCCTCTGAGTTTCTGCCGCGGTCACAGTGTATTTGTTCATTGTTTTTCTTGGATGTGAATGCGAGTGTTTAGAGTATTTATACTTTGGTTATTTTGGGTCAAGGTAAATTGTTTTCTTTTTTTCGTGTCGGTCACGTTGGACTGTTAAGTCAATAGACCGACCTTGAATGTGTTTTTTTTATTAAATTGTCCTGTTCATCGTGCATTTATTATTTGATTCTGATTGGCCGGTCTGCCTGCAATAACTTCCGGGTGTACTGCAGTTAATTCTGTGTGGCGTTCCTGCAGCGGTCAGTGTATTTGTTTATTGTCTGTCTTTAATCTGTTTATAGTATTTAGTTTTCTTGTTGGTTTTCGTCACGTTAAAGTCAATAAATTGACTGAATATTTTGTTTTTGTTTTTGTTTAGTTTATTATTTTTTGTTTAGTTCATTAATTATCTATATTTTTCTTTTTCTTTCCTTTAGGAGCTGAGGACTTCCTGGAGCGGGCTGGTTGTCTGTCTCACTGCAGGTTTTGCTTCACTAAGAGTGTTATTGCAGTTTCATTATTGCCGTGTCACTACCTTTGGTTATTTGCAGTGAATTTGGTGGGTGTACGTTGGGTTGGCGTGCTTCTTATGGTAGACCTGCTGCCAGCACACTAGCCTGCTCCTGACCGGAAGCCTCAGCCCCTGTGAAGGTTTATTGTGAATCTTGTGAAGGTGTATTGTGAATCTTGAGAAGGTTTATTGTGAATCTTGTGAGGGTTTTTTGTAAATCTTGTGGAGATTTATTGTGAATCTTGTTTATTTCTTTTGTTTATTATTTTTTTGGCTTTGTTCAATTCAATCATGACCCATGTGAATTACTGATTTTAAATCATTGTTGATCAACTTTTAGCGTTAATAAAACATTTTTTTGTATGGAAGCCCACGCCTCTTGCCTTTTCTAGGTGGAATGTACAGGTCCTTCTCAAAAAATTAGAATATTGTGATAAAGTTCATTATTTTCCATAATGTAATGATAAAAATTAAACTTTCATATATTTTAGATTCATTGCACACCAACTGAAATATTTAAGGTCTTTTATTGTTTTAATACTGATGATTTTGGCATACAGCTCATGAAAACCCAAAATTCCTGTCTCAAAAAATTAGCATATTTAATCCGACCAATAAAATAAGTGTTTTTAATAAAAAAAAAAGTCAACCTTCAAATAATTATGTTCAGTTATGCACTCAATAGTCAATACTTGGTCGGGAATCCTTTTGCAGAAATGACTGCTTCAATGCGGCGTGGCATGGAGGCAATCAGCCTGTGGCACTGCTGAGGTGTTATGGAGGCCCAGGATGCTTCGATAGCGGCCTTAAGCTCATCCAGAGTGTTGGGTCTTGCGTCTCTCAAGTTTATCTTCACAATATCCCACAGATTCTCTATGTGGTTTAGGTCAGGAGAGCTGGCAGGCCAATTGAGCACAGTAATACCATGGTCAGTAAACCATTTACCAGTGGTTTTGGCACTGTGAGCAGGTGCCAGGTCGTGCTGAAAAATGAAATCTTCATCTCCATAAAGCTTTTCAGCAGATGGAAGCATGAAGTGCTCCAAAATCTCCTGATAGCTAGCTGCATTGACCCTGCCCTTGATAAAACACAGTGCACCAACACCAGCAGCTGACATGGCACCCCAGACCATCACTGACTGTGGGTACTTGACACTGGACTTCAGGCATTTTGGCATTTCCTTCTCCCCAGTCTTCCTCCAGACTCTGGCACCTTGATTTCCGAATGACATGCAAAACTGAGCAACAGTCCAGTGCTGCTTCTCTGTAGCCCAGGTCAGGCGCTTCTGCCGCTGTTTCTGGTTCAAAAGTGGCTTGATCTGGGGAATGCGACACCTGTAGCCCATGTCCTGCACACGCCTGTGCACGGTGGCTCTGGATGTTTCTACTCCAGACTCAGTCCACTGCTTCCGCAGGTCCCCCAAGGTCTGGAATCGGTCCTTCTCCACAATCTTCCTCAGGGTCCGGTCACCTCTTCTCGTTGTGCAGCGTTTTTTGCCACACTTTTTCCTTCCCACAGACCTTCCACTGAGGTGCCTTGATACAGCACTCTGGGAACAGCCTATTTGTTCAGAAATTTCTTTCTGTGTCTTACCCTCTTGCTTGAGGGTGTCAATGATGGCCTTCTGGACAGCAGTCAGGTCGGCAGTCTTACCCATGATTGCGGTTTTGAGTAATGATGCATGCAAAACTAATCAATAACCAATGCAGGACAAATGACTAGCACTACATTATCATTTTAACTGCTACTGTAAACGAATACACAAGATGGTTTACATTATCAATATGTACTGTAATAGCACAGCAGACTTATGATTTGGGAAAGCTGTTAATAATTGGCCTATGCTGTCTATTTATCAACTGGATCATTTTATTGAAATGGATTTTTAAATGCAGTTGTCGGGACCTTACTTCTCCTGTGGCCAATTCCCCGGCATTCCTCTGGACTGGCATTGAATCACTAGAGTCATTGTGAGTACTGGAACATATCGAGTCATCAGCCAGCCAAAAACCAGATACAGTGATTTTATTATTTAACCTCCCAAAAAAATATTTTTTTTATGTATGTCTCCTAGCTCATACATATATTTATATATATATATATATGTGTGTGTGTGTGTGTGTGTGTGTGTGCATATCTTGTGAGTGATTAGAAGATTCTTCACTTTATTGGCTTTTCATTAGTAACTGCTGTAAGAATCATGCAGTACTACAAACTAGTAATCAACAAACTAGTAATGACTCAAATGTTACTACATACTTCTATGGGAATTACTAATTATTTGGATCCGTATTCTAAAGTGAAGATAATGGGAACTAACTAGTAATGACTCAAAAGTAATAATAAAAATATAGCTGCAAGCAGCAATTAACAGTGTTCAAGCATTTAAGACCTTCATGCCAACTATGCTGAGGGGCTCTTGGCCGAACCGAAATGTAGGCATGAAACCATAAAATATCCATGATGGAGAATACGCAAATGATATAAATCTATAGTTCCAGTCAAATATCTACACATTTTTGTGAAGTTTCTACTTTGTGCACACAATATGACATGTTACTCACAATGCAATACAGCCAATTTACCATGGGAAATATGTGGTTTTCAAAGCTTTTTGACAGTTATAGCGCCATCTATGGTCCGATCTCCATAAAATTTTGCATGCTTGTTAATGATGTTATGTCACATATGCTCACCAATTTTGAGAAGTTCTGAGTTTTCCTTTAGGATTTATAGGCTTTTGAGTGTATTTTTATTCTAAGTCAAACGGTCTAGGACAGCGGTTTTCAATAGGCGTGCCTCCCCTGGGGGGCGCCAAAGAGTGACAGGGGAGGCGAGACAGCGAAGAAAAAATAACTGTTTGTAGCTCTATTAATATCGGCTGTGAGGAAAAAAAACAGAAAAATATGTTTGGGATCTTGCATGCGGTTTAATATTTTCTGTCAATTGATTTCACCTACCAATCATATGAGAGGAACGCAGCTCTAACACGTTACAAGCCTATCAGAAGCAGAGCAGGGCGGGTCCTGGAAACACAGTGTGATTGAGGTCCATACGTCACGTTAGCATCGTCGGTGAAAGCATGGAGCGCAAGTTCATGAAGCCTGGGGATGATGTCCTACCCACGGGCGTAATTTCCTATGCGGACAGCCCCCCACTTTTCAAAATCCCGTTTGTGTCCCCCCCACTTTAAAATTCGTTTGTTATGATTTTTAACCGCACGCCGTCATTGCCACGGAAGAGCAGGATCGAGCCTGTAAAATAACGTTAGCTTACTGACTGAACGTTCTAACAAGCCACTATAGCCGTTGCGGCACAGTCAGCGATGAAACGCCAGAAACAACAACTGGCGACTTTAATGTCATCATGGATGAAAAGAAAGAAAGTTGAGAGTTGGTTGATTCAGTAAATTAGCTCAGGTCAGGATAATCATATTTTCTGTCTACACCTGTTGATGTTAACCTTACGTTGACTGAGCTGCTGTTAACATACACTGCTGCTAGGGAACTTCAGACTGTTAGCTAAATATTTAATGTAGAACATTCTGTGTCGCTTACTAAATTTTTTTTCTGTGTAGGCCTACCATGAAAACGAGTCCACTTTAAACCGCAGCATTTTCTGTCAGCAATGTATGACAAGTATGCTAGTGCTGTCAACATTAATGCATACGATTCATTTTTGTCCAGCTTTAACGCGTTAAAATATTTAACGCAATTAACGCAGCATCCGTTTTTTCTGTCATCCTTTAGCTAGGGTTATATGATCACGCTCTTATTCACGCAAAATGCCTTTAAACCATTCATGCGCGACAAGACAAAAGAGAACGCCCTGTCGGTGAATATCCTCCTGACACAAACACACACGACGCACAGAAAGACGCGCGTCAGTATCGAGTTCTCTTTCGCGCTTGAACGAACAATAATACACATGTATGTCAAAATGTCCATTTTGTCGAGTATCCTCAAAAGAACAGTCTTAAATGAGTTAAATACAATCTTAAATGGAAGTAAACAGTAGTGAGAGAATGAGACGCGTGAGATCCTGTCAGCAGCGGCAGATCTTAAAGTGACAGTAGCCACTAATTCTGTCTGTCAGTAAAGTTAACCTAAAAAACAGACAGAACAGAGAAAATTACTCACTGCTCTTAACTAAAGAACACTTGTAGCTTTAATAAGGATTCATCTATATTTAATTTATAATTTATGCAGTGCAGACTGTTTTATAACCTTATTCAATTTCTGTATATCAGGTAAATTTGACATTTATTATGGGTTTAAGTGAGGATTGTTAAGCGAGAAACACAAACTGCTTTATGGCAATTCGGCAATTCTATGATACTGTGTATGATGTATTACCCACCTCGGCAGACATAGCTCCACACGATACAGATGGCTGGCTCAGATAATAACACATGCACATGAGCAGCGGTAGAAAGCGGGAGGAAGGCACCGCAAGTGAGTTTTTTTACGACAGTGTTGTGAAATATACGCCGCACAGCTGTAGGGGGAGCTCGGTGAGAAAACGTCTCTGGTTACTCACGTAACCTATGTTCTCTGAATAGGGAACGAGACGCTGCGTAGCTTTAAGACGTAGTGGGAACGCCCTCGGGGTGTGCCGATTGTCTAAAGCCCTTATAGAATCACGCCAATCCATTGGCTGATGGCGCTGCCCCGACGCTCTTACGTCGTAACATTATATACGCGCGTGCGCCATCTGCTCCTCAGATTTCTCTGCCGAAAAAGAAAACTTGTCGGCAGCGCAAGGAGCTTGGCAGTGAACGCAGCGTCTCGTTCCCTATTCAGAGAACATAGGTTACGTGAGTAACCAGAGACGTTCTCTTTCATAGGTTCACTCAACGCTGCGTAGCTTTAAGATGCAGTGGGAACGAAATACCAAACTCGCCAAGCTAAAGCACTGCCATAGCTAGTACAAGACCAGAAATTTCTACACGTCCGGTTCAAGTAGATAAAACTTGGGAACCTGGAGTCATGTCAAGATCCAAACTATAGAATCTGACAAAAGTGTGCGGTGAGGACCAGCCTGCCGCCACACAAATATCTTCCAAGAGGGCCCCTCTAAAAAGAGTTTGAGAGGAAGCCACACTTCTAGTGGAATGTGCTCTGATGCTAAGAGGTGAAGGCAGGCCACGCACCTCATAAGCCAGTGAAATAGCTTCCGTAACCCAGTGGGAAATCCTCTGCTTTGATGCAGCAAGCCCGCGATGGCCAGCACCAAAACATACCAAGAGCTGGTTCGATTTCCTCCAACCGCCCGAGGGGTCCACATAGAACTTCAAAGCTCGAACCGGGCAGAGCAAGTTAAGTTTCCTATCCTCCTCAGAGGCAAAAGGAGGAGGATGGAAAGCTTAAAGGTTAATAACCTGAGAGCGGAACGCTGTGGACAGAACCTTGGGTACATACCCTGGTCTCGGCCTTAAAGTAACCTTGACCAGACCAGGAGCGAAGTCCAAGCATGACTCGCTAATAGAGCGAGCCTGTAAATCCCCTATCCGCTTCAACGAAGTTAAAGCTAACAAAAGAGCAACCTTAAGAGTCAGAATCCGCTCAGGGGCTGACTCCAAGGGCTCGAAGGGAGCCTCTGTCAAGCCCTCCAGGACGACTGACAGGTCCCAAGAGGGAACTCCAGGGGAGCGTACCAGTTTTAGGCGCCTCACCCCATGCATAAGGGCTGAAACTAACCTAAGTTTACCCAGGGGAATCTCGTCCGACTCTCTATGAGTGGTAATAGCCACGACGTATACTCTGAGAGTGATAGCGGCCCTCCAGAAGCAAACTTCTCCTGCAGGAATTCCAGCACTGAGCCAACTGGGCAGCTAACTGGGTTCTTAGTATGTGCTGAGCACCATGACTCAAACACCGTCCACTTGGAGGAATACAGCTTCCTTGTAGAAGGGGCTCTCGCACTTGCGATGGTTTCTTGAACATCAGCTGGGAGACCAAAGCTTAAAGCTAGCTGCCTCTGATGGGCCAAATGTACAGCTTCCAAATGTCGGGGCGAGGATGCCATATCCCGCCCTGAGGTTGGGAAAGTAGATCCTCCCTGACCGGGATCTCCCAGGGGGAGGATTCCAGCAGAGGAAAGAGCTCCGAAAACCACGGCTGGGACGGCCAGAATGGGGCTACAAGAAGGAGGCGATTCCGCTCTCCCTCACTCTGGACAGAACCGCCTGGATCAACTTGATGGGTGGGAAGGCATGGAGTTTCCGCATTGGCCACGGGTGGGCGAATGCATCTATCCCCAACGGAGCTGGTGGACTCAGGGAGAACCAGAGCGGGCATTGGGACGACTCCTGAGATGCAAAGAGGTCCACTTCCGCTTTCCCGAACACCTCCCAGATCAGGGCCACCGTCTGGTGGTTCAACATCCATTCCCCTGACCTGAGCTTCTGCCTCGACAGGAAATCTGCTGCAAGGTTCAGAACCCCCGGAACATGAACTGCTCTCAGAGAGAGGACCTCGTCCTAGGTCCACAGGAAGAGGTGACGCGCATGCCTGTCCAGGGTGTGTGACGTGAACCCCCCTGCCGGTTTACAATGGGACACTACCGCCATATTGTCTGTTATGACAATGACATGGTGTCCTTTGAGAAAAGGGAGAAAGTGATGCAGAGCCAGGAAGACGGCTCTTAGCTCCAAGCTGTTTATGTGCCAAGAGAGGGTCTCGCCAGTCCAGATCCCACATGCTGGTCTGCCTTCGAAAACCGCTCCCCAGCCGGTCAGGGAGGCATCCGTCACACAGAAACATGATGGCCTAGCATGAAGCGGCCCAAACATGTCACCAAACTGGAAATCCGCGCAGGAGCCAAGCGGGCCTGTATTGGTACGCTCTTTCTCCAAAGGCGAACCCGAGGAACCTCCTGTGTCATCGTGTGGCCTGGATGTGAAAATATGCATCCTTGAGGTCTACTGTCACGAACCAATCTCCTGACTGAATTTGAGATATGATAGCTTTCAGCGTCAACATCTTGAATTTCCCTTTGTAAAGGGAGAAATTTAGTCGGTGGAGGTCTAGTATGGGTCGCAGGCCGTCGCCCTTTTTCGGGACTAGGAAATAACGGCTGTAGAAGCCCTGTTCGATTTCCCCCATAGGAACCTCCTCTATCGCCCCTTTGAGTAGAAGGGACGAAATCTCCTGCTGTAGTACAGAAGCCTCTGCGGTGTTGTCGACTACAGTAGGAAAGACCCCGTTGAAGCTGGGGTGGTTGCGACAAATGTGAAGCGTGTAGCCGAGTCGAACCGTGCGAAGGATTCAAGGCGATACCCCTGGTAGGCGCTCCCATTCTTGAAAGAAATGTGATAGAGGAAGAGGGGCGTTGCAGTGCAGAGGACATACCTGAGTCAGGGTGTCGCGCTGATTCCCGTGGGGTGGCGTGGTTATCTGTGGAGGAGAACACCTGGCGTCCTGACACGTGATGGGAGGTGCCACTGCCTGGATCAGAGTGACTGGGTCTGCCTGCTCCTGAGGAAAACGAAATGTGCCTCCGAGGATGCGACCGGCAGGGATAGAATGCGTCGGGGGTGAGGGGAGAGAGCAAAATGCGTCTCCTTCCTCCCATGCCGGATTGAGTGAAAAGGGTAAAATAGGGACTGCACTTCGAAACACGCTGGGTGGCGAAGGTGACAGGGTAGGATAAGGAGAGCGGGATAAAGGCGGGCACAAACCCTTGCGCGGTCTGTCCCAACCTAGTAGATGGAGTGGAGCTCTCTTTTTCCTGACCAGAGGGTCAGGAACGGCTCGAGGAAGCTGGAGTGGCCGGTTTGTTGGACCGCTTCAACTGAAGACGCCTGTGAGGTCGCTGGCGGGGAAATGGGCGACCACGGGCTCCCCAAACCGTGGTTGGTGGGGGATGAGCCGGGTCACTCCTCCTAGTAGGGAACTCTGCTCTATGAGAGGGGCGTTCTCTGGGTTGAGAAGGGGAGGTGTTGGAAGATTCCCTAACCCTCCTAGGCATAAACTGCTTAAACGCAGCCGACTGAGACTTAGCAGCTCGGAATTTCTCAACCACCGCATTGACCGGCTCCCCAAACAGACCAGACTGTGAAATAGGGGCTTCTAGGAGAAAAACGTTCTCCTTGTCGCGGATCTCCGTGAAATTGAGCCATAAATGCCGCTCCGCGGCAACCGCACCCGCCATAGAACGGCCTACAGCGCGTGTGGTGTGCTTGGTGGCTCTTAGGGCCAGATCGGTGGCTTTACGAAGCTCTTTGACAGCTTCAGGAGTCACTCCATTTCCCTCGTCCATTTCCTTCAGGACGTCCGCCTGGTAAGCCTGATGAATGGCCATAGTGTGTAGGGCCATGCCTGCCTGACCAGCTGCCATGTAGGATTTCCCAATAAGGGAAGAAGAAGTCCTACACGCTTTAGAAAGAAGGAGGGGACGCGACTTCCAAGACGGCGCAGACGACGGAGCGAGGTGATTAGCTAACGTGTCCTCGACCGCTGGAATGGCAGAATAACACTGCTCCACAGAACCCACGAGGTTGGTGAAGTCAGCGGCTGCCGCATTAGTCAGACGAGCGGAGAAAGGCTGCTTCCAGGATCTGGAAATCTCGTGATGCAGATCACTGAAAAAGGGCAGCTTTCTTCGCTCTGGCCTAGAATTAGGGCCACTAAGAAATCTCTCGTCGAGCTTAGACGACTGTGACTCATGGGGCTCGTCAGGCCAGTTCGTAGCGCGCAAAAGTACGTCTATAAGTTCCATGTAAGCCTCAGTAGGCCGCGTTTCCTGGCCGCTAGGCGGGATAACGTCGTCAGTTAAAGCAGGCCTGAAATCCTCGGAGTCGGAAGCTGCAGTATAAATTAAGTCTTCCAGCCCGAAAGAAACCGTCTCGCGTGCTCCCGGGCTGGGGCATAAATAATCATGCGCAAACTCGACTGGGATGCCACGTGCGTGTTCGGGAGAGGAAGGGAGAGAAAGGGCGAGGCCCGTCTACTTATACTCCAAATCCTCGAGCTCTACATCCAAACCCCAGGTCGCGGATCCTCGAGAGGCCTCGGCGGTCTCGGGAGCGCGGCGGTGGGGAACGAATGACTCCTTCTCAAAAAACGCGAGCCTAGAGCGGAGGGTTTTGAGAAGCAGATTGTCACAGAATTTGCATTTAGACGATCCTAAAACAGCCTCACGCGCATGCGAAAAACCCAAACACTTAATGCACTTACTGTGAGGGTCGTCGCTCGCAATGAAGTGAGTGCATGGCGGAGAGCAACGACGATATTCCATTGCACTTCACTGTAAGGAGAACAGAGTTCCACTTATTCCAGTCGCTGAAGTGCAGAAGACGATGAAGCAGTTGTAATCCGAATTTCTCGGGCTCAGAAAAACCGAAAACAAAGGGCATGAAATGGCCGCTTCGTGAAGGCAGAGAAATCTGAGGAGCAGATGGTGCACACGCATATATAGAATAGAATAGAAAAAGAATAGAAAAACTTTATTAATCCCCAAGGGGAAATTGCAGTGTTGCAGCAGGATTGTAACACAGAATACAAACCAAACATATTACATAGACTGACATATACTGACAAATAAATAAAAAATAAAAAATAGATAAAAATATTACAATGTATCTTAACAAGTATAAAATGTATACACAAGTGCAACAGTGCACAAAGATGTGAAATTAGTATCACATGTGAATATTGAGTGTTAAATATAATGTTAAAAATAATATAATGTCCTTTATCATTCACGTGTCATTCAGTCTCCTCAGTCTCCTCTCCCTGCCCAGAGAGTTGTTGTGAATTGTAATGGCAGTGGGTAGAAATGACTTCCTGTAACGGTCCTTGCTACAGCGGAGTTGTAGAAATCTCCAGCTGAATACACTCTGCTGCCCGACCAGCAGGTTGTGCAGCGGATGTGAAGTGTTGTCCATGATATTATATAATTTGTGTAACATTCTTCTCTCCACAACCAACTCCAGGGGCTCCAGAGCAAGCCCCAGCACAGAGCCAGCCTTCTTTATTAACTTGTTCAGTCTCTTGCTGTCACTGACTCTGATACTACTGCCCCAGCAGACGGCAGCAAAGAGAACGTCCTGGTTGCGTATGCAACCCACCGTTCCCTGAAGGAGGGAACGGAGGACGTAGTCGACGTCCGACTGAATGGGGATCACGCTAGGGAGCCAATCGTCTTCGAGTACTATTGAACGAGCCAATGAAATTGGCGTGCGTGATGACATCACACACTCCGCCCCCCGCGGCGCGGGTATAAATACGGAAGTGGATGCACGCACCAGCTGCTTTTCGCTGAGGAGCCGAGAGTAGCCCAGTCAGCGGTGGTCCAGCGTTAGTGGCAAGGGGACTACGTCCTCCGTTCCCTCCTTCAGGGAACGGTGGGTTGCATACGCAACCAGGACGTTCCCTTTCAGTCGAGAACGTCAGACGTAGTCGACGTCCGACTGAATGGGGATAACCATTGAACACGCCACTAAAGCTGCCACCTTCCAGTGCCTAGACAAAAGCCTCCAGATCCCCCGCAATCTAAGGCGGGAAGGGACAGGGCTTAGGCCAGGGAAGTCACTGCTGTTCCTACAGGACCACTGGGAAAGCGTTCCCTGTACAAGGAAGGAAGGGACGCTGCGGAACCCACATTCTGCCCAAAGGGAGGTAAGGTGGAATACACATATGAACTGGGCGGAGACCGGGCAGTATAACATATGGAAGGTCACTGGGGTGGCTCCAGCCTAAGACAGGGGGGGAGACAACCAGCCAATGACTGCAGAGCAAGCTCTGCCGAGGGAAGACACGGGCTCACCGTAGGGAGCCGTACCGTGGAAGAATACACATATGGGATCACCGTAGGGATCACAACATATGGACCCAGCCTAACACAGGTTCCACACTGCTTACGAGTGGTAGGCCTAACACCGGGCGTACCGCCACGTCTGATGTCGGAGGGGTGCGGAGGAACTCAACAGGGTTCGGATAAGGGAACTCTACTGGAGCAATATGGCGCACGTATCCAGTCCATAGGAGGGGAATGGCGCAGCAAGCCGACACTTCGAACCGGGCTCATGGTGAAACTGGCTTCATATGAAGGGAGCCCACGGGAAGCCGCGGTTCGACTTAGGTGTCGCCCAGCCCCCAACTCTAGAACATCTGTCAGCGAAGCACTCTGTCAACGCCTAGGTGGGAGCAACACTCATAAAAGAGGAGCTCACCACGTAAGTGGACATGAGTATCTCGGGATTTTCACCAAGATAAGGCAACCATATTCAGTGGGCCAACCTCGCTTGGAACAGCCTTCCCTCTCTGCTGACTTCCTTAACAGATAAGAGCTGGTCTGAGGTCCTATGGCTTGCGTTCTGTACACGTATAACCGCGATGAAGCGGACGGACAGAGAAAGCCAGGGCTGGGTCTGCCTCCTCCGGGGCAGTGCTTGCAGGCTCACCACCTGGTCCCAGTTTAAGGGAGAGGTAGGAACCTTGGGCACATATCCAGGCCGGGGTCTCAGCAATGAGAGTTAGCCGGCCCGAAATCCAGGCACAATCGTTGACTGAAGCGAGCAAGTTCCTACCCTCTAGTAGAGACCATGCGAGCAGGAGAACTGTAAAAACAGATCCTTTTAACTCACTGCCTGCACTGGCTCAGGGGCGGACTCTGCAGTGCAGAAGCACCAGAGATAGGCCCAAGAGGATAAAGAGGGATGCAGGGATGACCCTTGCTCCCTCAGAAACCTGACGATCAGGACGTGCTTCCCAAGCTTCTGCATATGATGTTTGTATCATATTGAGGGTAAGGACAGCCTACCTAACCCAACTACAGGAAAGAGAGCACTGAAATGACCGAACGCTCTCAGGATCTCCTCAGGAGAGAAGACTCATTCAACGAATAGGTTCCACTTCTAATTAGCGCAGCACAACTGCCTTACTTAAGGGGGTGCTTGCAGAAGTGATGGTCGCTACCACATAACCTTGTGGTAACCACCTGAACCTCCCCATCCAGTTCTTTGAACGCGGGTGCCATCATGCCCCATCCCTGAAGTATTCAGGGGAAGTCAGGAAGGCTGACGAGGGAACTAGATCTGGTTGGGCCAATAAGGGGCAACTATCAAGATCTGTTTCACTCCTGACTTAGCACAGCTTTAGGAGCATCTCTGCTCAACACCTAAGTGTGATAATTCACTGAGCTTCAGGAGCATTTCTGCTCAACACCTGAGTGTGAAGAAATTCACTGAGCTTCAGGAGCATTTCTGCTCAACACCTGAGTGTGATGAAAATCACTGAGCTTCAGGAGCATTTCTGCTCAACACCTGAGTGCGAAGAAATTCACTGAGCTTCAGGAGCATCTCTGCTCAACACCTGAGTGTGATGAAAATCACTGAGCTTCAGGAGCATTTCTGCTCAACACCTGAGTGTGATGAAAATCACTGAGCTTCAGGAGCATTTCTGCTCAACACCTGAGTGTGAAGAAATTCACTGAGCTTCAGGAGCATCTCTGCTCAACACCTGAGTGTGATGAAAATCACTGAATTTGAGCAGCGCTTTAGAAGGCTCACTGGGGAACGCATTTCTGCGGGGCCCCGGGGTCAGCTGAGAGCTAGTGTCTGTCCAAGGGATGTCCGCTCAGACAAAAACACAACTGGCAGAGGGACGAGTCCGAAGAGGTCTCTGCTCAGCTAGACCGCCAGGGGATTGGAGTCTCCACTCTCCCTGGCCATAGCTGTCGTGAGGCTTGTAGGCGGCACGATTGAGCAGGCCGGAAGAATTTTATAGTGGAATGAAGCAACCTCAGAAGCTTCTGACTCTAAGGAGGAGGCGACAGGCGAGTTGTGACATGCGAGGGAAGCTAGCGCAACGGTCGCAATGTTGTCTTTTTAGACCAGTACCAGCTCGCTGAGCAGCGGTGGCCCAAAGCGAGGTGAACTGCCAACTCGAGGTAACGAATACCAATGCAGTCGGAGGTCGCCCAGGCCTCCGTTAAAGCATGCCCTTTGTACATGGCCCCTCGGTCAGTGTTAGTGGACCTGAAGGTCTACACACGAGTTGAGAGTTTGGCGGCAGGCCGGGGTGACCTTTTAATCACACAGGGCGTGCCGCTCTGCCACGGTCACCTCGGGACTCGATCATAAAACTAGTGTTGAAGCGGTCTTCATATGTAGGAAGTCAAGCCTCATATGCCCCAGGAGCCTCTGAAAATTCTTTCAGTGGAACCCTTTCTCACTTCTAGCACTAGCCTAACACACTCTTCTTGAAGAGACGTGTTGGACCGAGTCCTTCTCCTGAACTGAAAAGAGAGATACTCAGCCCGTGGACGAGATACTCTCTCCCAGTTGACCTGAAGACCCAACTGGCTATGGAGCACTCGAAGGGTAGGACCTGTACTGATACTTCGTACCCTCGACGCCCGGACAGAGAATGGTCTGTGGAGCGGAAGGACAGAGATCTGAAGTACTGTCCTCCAGGTCGAACGCTGCAGGCCAACCTTGGGGACGGAGCATTCGAAAATGCATCTCTGTGTTAGTGACTGAACGGAGGCTTTCGAAAAAGGGCCCGTTCCAATTGACACAGGTCCAAGGTCACTTGTCAGGTCCTGACCTGCACACAGGTCAGGAGCAGTGCTCAACACGTAGGTGTGATAATTCACTACTTCTAGGAGCCTTAGCTCAACACCTAGGTGTGCAAAATATCACTGAGCCAGGGCGGAAGCCAAGCGAAATGAATCGCAAGCCGAGTCTGCTGGTAGCTCAGGGCCAAGGAGCGGTAGGAAGCACTTTAGGCTTACACACACCACACCAGGGCCTCAGACACCACAGACGTACCCGAGGTGAGGCAGCGAAGTGGAGAACAGGGACCCAATCGAGAGGCCCATAGGCGGCCCGAAGGAGGGTCTGAGTGTGCAGTGCAGCACTTACCTGACTCCAAAAGCAGCAGAGGATGCGTGAGAAGGCGGATGTCCGGGTCCTCGAACCGCATCCAGGTGCTGGCTGGCGAACAAAAGGGAGCTGAAGGGTGCAAGGCTTTGCAGGGTCACACACCGCCAACTAGCCCTCTTGGGGCCCAGGAAGGGAGAAACTGCTCTTTCTTTGAAAATGTGGGTACCGCTGGTTCAGCTTTTATGAGAACCAGCGGCGGAACAACACACACAAAAACAAAAAACTTCACTCGGTCCTCTTACGAGTGAAGGGAGCGGCCGGTGACCATCTCCAAAAGCAGTACGTCCATCCCTGGGTGGCCCGCCTCAGGTTTAACGCTTTCGCTGTCGCTTGCCACCTGGCTTGGCAGCGCCTGAAGCGGGCGGGGCGCCCCTTCTGCGGCCGGCTCCACGCTGAGACCTAGGTGGAGGCTGCTGCGATGGTCCAGCGGGAGCAGAGGCGGCTGCAGACGGGCGCCTTTGGCGACGAGCAGGCGGAGGATCTGCCCCGGACGACTGGGTGGAGGCAGCAGCAGGTCTTCGGGGTAGGATGTGCCGGATGGCCTCCGTCTGCTTCTGGGCGGCCGAGAACTGCTGGGCAAAGTTCTCAACCGCGTCGCCGAACAGCCCAACCTGAGAAATGGGAGAGTCCAGGAATCGAACCTTGTCCGCTTCTCTCATATCAGCCAGGTTGAGCCAGAGATGGCGCTCCTGGACCACCAGGGTGGACATCGCCAGACTGATCGCGCGAGCTGCAACCTTCGTGCCCCGGAGGGCGAGGTCGGTTGCAGTGCGGAGCTCATCCGTGAGCTCACGGTCTGAACTACCCTCGTGCATGTTCATGAGTGCCTGGGCCTGGTGGACCTGAAGCAACGCCATGGCATGCAGAGAGGAAGCGGCTTGCCCACAGGCTCTATAAGCCTTGCCCGTGAGAACGGACGAGAACTTACAGGCCTTAGAGGGGAGACGAGGATCCCCCTTCCAAGAGGTAGCGGTCGCCGGACACAGCTGCATCGCAACAGACCGCTCCACTGGAGGGATAGCCACATAACCCTTCGCCGCTCCCCCATCAAGGGTAGTGAGGGGGGAGGAGCTGCTCAGGCGGTTTCTGGCAGAGAAAGGTGCCATCCATGCCCTCGTCAACTCCTCATGCACTTCAGGAAAGAAGGGTACCGGAGCGGCGGGCTGAGAACCAGACCGGCCCGCTCCGATAAACCAATCATCCAACCGGTTCGGGCAGACGGTGGAGGGTTCCACTCGAGCCCTACCGCCTCGGCGGCCTTCTTGAGCATAGCTGCCATCTCTGGATCCGGCTCGGGCAGTGCTGGTCTCCCAGGGGGAGGCAGCACAGCCGAGTCATCACCTCCAGAGCCCAGCTCCCCGTCCGATGCTGCGATGGACATCCTGTCCTCTGGAGGGGCCCCGAACGAGACAGCCGGTCGGTCCACTACAGAGGGACCAGCAGTCTCGTCGGGGAGCTCCACCGGCTGCGGTGCAAACGAGGAGTGAGGGATCCACGGGGCTTTGCCGGGCGGATTACCCCTCACCGTAATCCTCAGGTCACCCAGCCCAGACGGCGCTCCAGGTCTCTTCTGGGAAGGTAACCCAGAAGAAACGGAAGAGCGGGGCCTGGGGGTGGGGACTCCACCTTCGCGGACGAAGGCGAGTCTCGACCTTAGCACCGAGACGGTCATGTTCCCGCAATGAGAACATGACTCATCCACAAAAGCTGCTTCAGCGTGCTCTAAGCCCAAACACGTGATACAACTCTTGTGACCGTCAGAGGGGGCAAAGCCCTACCGCACCCAGAAACACACGGATGGAACGGCATCTTGAAAAAGACACAAAACTCACCCGAGTTGCTCTTTTAGAAATGGGACCCGTCACCAGTGCCGGAGCACACAGGGAATGACCGCGGCAACACTGAATTCAAAACTGAAAACAGTGAAGCACTCACTTTTCTGCCCTCAACCAGCCGTCAACACACACACAAACACAGAAATTTGCTTGCTGTTAAAACAGCAGTTGAGAGCTCCAAGCTCGCGATCACCGCTGCACTCGCGCTGTAGAACCACCAGCACCAGGAGAGTCTTCCAAAAGAACACCGACACACTCGCTCGTTGAATTACAACAGCACTCTTCAGAGACATCAGTCACGATCGGCTCCGAAGCGAAAGGCAGCTGGTGCGTGCATCCACTTCCGTATTTATACCCGCGCCGCGGGGGGCGGAGTGTGTGATGTCATCACGCACGCCAATTTCATTGGCTCGTTCAATAGTACTCGAAGACGATTGGCTCCCTAGCGTGATCCCCATTCAGTCGGACGTCGACTACGTCTGACGTTCTCGACTGAAAGGGAATTGCACTTTCGACAACAGACTGATAGAACATATACATCATCCTGCTGCATACATTAAAAGACCTAAGCTTCCTCAAGAAGTAGAGTCTACTCTGACCCTTCTTGAAAATGGCCTCAGTGTTGCACTTCCAATCCAATCTGTTATCAAGGTACACACCCAGATATTTAAATTTCTCAACCACCTCCACCTCCTCTCCCTGAAGGTGAATAGTGTTTAGTGTTGTTATCCTGGTCCTCCTAAAGTCCACCACCATCTCCTTCGTCTTTATCACATTAAGGAAGAGGTGGTTTTCCCCACACCACACCATGTTACGACGTAAGAGTGTCGGGGCTGCGTGATTCTATAAGGGCTTCAGACAATCGGCACACCCAGAGGGCGTTCCCACTGCGTCTTAAAGCTATGCAGCATTGAGTGAACCTATGAAAGAGAACATGCGAAAATCAGCGAAGAAATGGCTAGAGTTGCCAAATTCCCCTTTAATATCAGTGATACTGGCCTTCATTCATAAAAAGATGGCATTAACATACAGCCGTAATACTTGAACATAAATGGTTCCATTGAAGATAAGTCCGTCTGTGCAGATTCTCTCCGATCGGCTTTGGCGCCAAATACGCATGTTAAGCATGACTTGTGGTTAGGCTTACTGATGTTCAGGGATTTTAAAAGTAGCCTCAATTAGGCCTGCATGAAGTTGGAAATGATTTGCTGTTGCAAAGAATCGTTTATGAATGCACTTTTTAAAAAGTTGTGGAAATAAAATGTCTTCAAATACAATATTAAAAAATATTTACATTTTTACGTTTTTATTGAAACTCATAATTGCCTGCAACACATAAAAGATGGCATTTACTGCAGAGGCGTGTGGGGGTTAGGGCAGGCGGACGGGATTTTGGGGAAGGGAGGCTCGGCTGTCCTTACCTACTGTAAGGAGAGGCACACATTCACCCAATTTGAAAACGCCTAGTCTAGGAGTTATGAGCAATTTAGTACTTTTGGTTGCTGTAGCGCCACCTATGGGCCAATCGGGGTCATGCTCTGATTAACACAGTCTCATCCCAAGACGTCATCTGTCTGACGCTTTTGACCATACGTCAACATCCGACGTTTTAGGGTACCCTTTAACGTCAGTTAGATGACGATCCTAGGGCGTCATCTAACTGACGCTTTACCTTTAGCGTCAGTTAGATGACGCGGGTAGGTTTAGATCTGGGGTAGGGTTAGGATTAGATAGCGTCATCTAACTGACGTTAAAGGGTACCCTAAAACGTCGGATGTTGACGTATGGTCAAAAGCGTCAGACAGATGACGTCTTGGGATGAGACTGGGCTGCTCTGATAGGTTCTCCCCAAATTGAGGCCTACCATCTGGCCAGGTTTCAAGCCTCTAGCACAGGAGTGTCAAACTTACGGCCCACCAGGGGGTTCAGTCAGGCCCGGGGGTTAAATCTGCAAAAAAACTTCATTTTCATTCTCGGAGGAAACAGCAGATGGCAGCACTAAGCTTCAGGGTCTGTAAGTGGCGTTTGGTTCTATCATTTTTCCTGCTTTTCTGTTGGCCCTGGCACCCTTATAAGCGATATGTCTTTGTCAAAAAAGAGAAAAGTGGACACAGAGTGTCGGATTTTTCAAGAAAAATTGACCTCTTTCTATATGTTCACGGAGGTGAATGGGAAACCTGTGTGTCTGGTGTGCATGCAGCAAGTTTCGGTGCTTAAGGAATATAATATTCGGCGCCACTATGAAACTCAGCACGGCGAAAAATACAACAGCTTGCACAGAGAACTGAGAAGACAGAAGGTAAATGAAATGTTGGTGGGTCTGAGGAAACAGCAATCTGTTTTCACCCGGAGCCGAGAGGCCAGTGATGCTGCAGTAATTGTTAGCAAAATAGCATTAGCGTCAAAGCAGTACTGTGAGGGGGAGTTCGTCAAAAATTGCATGCTGAAGGCTGCCGAAATTGTGTGTCCTGAGAACCGACAAGCTTTTGCCAATATTAGCTTGACGAGAAATACCGTGGCAGAGAGGATTTCGGAACTATCGGCAGATTTGGACAGCCAACTGAAACGCAAAGTGGAGTCATTTCTGGCATTTTCTGTTGCAATTGATTTCCCATAAATGTTACGTCCCTTTTAATGTTGTCTAGAGATTAAGGGAATAACACTTTTAAAAATGGTGTGTGTGTGCCTCAAAGTGCAGGACAGAGCAAGAAAAGAAAGCGTACTCCTCAAATTCAGCTCAAAGGGATTTATTAATCCACAGTGCCACGAAGAGTGAATGAAGAAAGTAATATTTACAATATATACAAACAATGAATACGAACAATAACAAAATAACGACTTTAAACACAAACAAAAACACAAGGTGGGAAGGCGAGCGCACGAGAGATGCCAAATCAAAGAAATCAATAAAACAAAACAAACTAGCTAAAAGTTAATTCGACTAACCTAAGTACCAAACAAAAAATGTAGAAAAGAAATCTTCGGCGTCAAGACCCTCTAACTAAACTACACTAACTAAATAACAAAACTTACAAATTGGGCACTCTCCTAAACTAGTGTGTCTAACATATTCACAAATCCTAAGTGCAAAGTGTATGTCGCGCGACCTACTAACCTGCTCTCTTCCCAGCTTTACACACTCCGTGTAAACTGGTCAGGCTGAACAGTATCCTCAAAACACAATGCAACAATTTAACAAACACGAATGTTAGACACACAGACAAATCACTGACAGCAAGTCAAACAAGCGCAACAAACAAAAAGTGAGCAAACAGCTGTTGACATGGAAGTGATCACGGGCATTTGAATGAAGTGGTGAGATGTGATTGGATGAGGTGAACCGAAACGTCATCATCCTTCATTAAGATTGACAGGTGGTAGATTGATTCAACGAAGACCTGAAACACACACACCAGAACAACAACACACCCACATGTCCATATTGCAACACTAAACTACGTACGAGTACGTAACACTTCCCCCCTTAAAAGATTTCAATTAATTTTAAAGACAAGACATTGAAACGTAGATATACCAAAAAAAAATATGTAGATATACCAAAAAAAAAATATATAGTTTAGTTAGCTATATTATACTCTCGACAAGGCGTCAGCAACAACATTTGTAGAGTACTTTATCTGGTGCTTGTTAAATTTGTGAAAAAAATAACAAACTGGATGATCTAGACAAATGTCATCTTCTTGAAGAAGTACGGCGCCAGTACCCAACGCACTCGCATCCACTTCAAGCTTAAATGGACGTGAGAAATCCGGAGCGGCTAGGACAGGTGCACTACTTAACAGAGTCTTTACGCTATTAAAAGCATGTTGGCATGATTCTGACCATATGAAATTAGTTGCAGGACTTAACAGATTGGTAAGGGAATGTACAACAGTTGAAAAATTTCGGCAAAAATTCCTATAATACCCAGCCATGCCTAGGAAACGACGTAACTCTCGTCGTGTGGTGTAGGCAAAGACAGCGATTTGTCAAACCGAGTCGAAACGAATATACTCTTGTGGGTTAAAACAAATTCATCGGCTAAAACTGCAGCCTGAGACAAATTCGTTACCTTTTGTTCGTTTAAATAAGTAACCACACGTTCAGGTAAGCAATTCTTGAACTCTTCCAAAAGCATCAAATCTCTTAGAGAATTAAAATCTTTCGTCTTATTCGCGGCCAACCACTTATCGAAAAGAATTCCTTTCTCACGGGCAAATTCTACGAACGTTTGCTGTGCTGTTTTCTTCTGGCTTCGAAACCGCTGTCGATAAGCTTCGGGCACAAGCTCATACGCGCGAAGAATAGCGTTCTTCACCGTCTCATAGTGCAAGCTATCCTCAACCGGCAGTGCTGAAATAACCGCCTGAGCTTTTCCGACCAACCTACACTGTAATAAAAGAGACCATACCTCTTTCGGCCATTTAAGTGCGGATGCTAGACGTTCAAACGCTGAAAAATAGGTATCCACCTCGGTTTCTCTGAAGTGAGGCACCAAAGATATGTGCTTACTTACATCAAAGACAGCTGTTGAAACATCACTTGCAACATGTGAGGTAACCACAGGATTGGACATAGCCGAGTCAGAGACAACTCTCCTTGACTCCAGCTCAAGTTCTCTCAATTTTACCTGTGTTTCAGCCTCAATCTCTAAACTGCGTATCTTGAGACGCATCTCCATGTCGGCCTTACGTGTCTCTGCCCGCTCCTGTGCTTCCATCTGCATTCGGGCGAGTCGGACCTTAAGTCGCACATCGCCACTAGCACCACCGGAAAGCGGAGAAAAAGGAGAAAAGGGCGGCATGGCAGCCTTAGTCTCGGCCCCGACCTCCACCTCGGCAGCCTCGCTCAGCACCTTCCCCACTGTACCAGGGCTTTTTGAACACGTTTCCACTGCCGACCAGCCAGCCTCCACACCATCCGCATCTGTCAACTCAAGCACATGAAGTTCAACCAGCCCCTGATGAATAGCAGCTTTAATTGTTGCCTTTAATGCTTGTCTCACCACAGAGATCCCATAGTGGTCAGCAACTTTTAACAAGTCATCCTTTCTGCACTTGTCCAATGTATCTAACGTTGGTGTATCAATAAACGACTGCAAATCAAAATCAGGTGTACTCATGATTACAACTTTCACGTTACTATCACTATCTCCGTTTACAATGCAACCAAACGTTTCCTTGCAAAATCCCGCATAAAGAAATACACACACTATAATTATTATTGACCGGGAAAAATCCAACTGTTTGGATCCTGGACGAGCCCCCATAAATTGATTTTACGGATGTCGCTCAACTGGCCATATTCATTCGTGGAGTTGACGAGACTTATATAATAGTGTTGTTGAAATCTTAGGTTGTTCATAATATATTTTGTAAAAGGACAATTCATTTAATATAAAGATTTTTATAATTTACCTCTTCTTCTTTGCACTAATACAAATAAAACAGTGTTAGTTCTATGTAATTTTGCTATGAGTTTACTGGTCTGGCCCCCTTGAGATCAGATTAAGCTGTATGCGGCCCCCAGACCAAAATGAGTTTGACACCCCTGATCTAGCACTTACGGTTTGGCCTGCACGATCAGTTTTACAAATCCTTACAGTTACAATAGGGTTTCAGCACTTTGTGCTTGAACCCCTAATAACTGTATCTTTAAATAATAAAATCACTGTAACTGGTTTTTGGCTGGCTGATGACTCAATATGTTCCAGTACTCACAATGGCTCTAGTGATTCAATGCCAGTCCAGAGGAATGCCGGGGAATTGGCCACAGGAGAAGTAAGGTCCTGTCTATTTATCAACTGAATCATTTTAACCTGTTAACTGTCACCCCCCTTTTTTTTTGCATAGACATAAAAATCACTATCCAAACTTAAATGGTTGTAATTCAGGAATGCTTTGGAATATAGACCTATGGCTGGTCTTGTTTTAAAGAAGACATTTTCCAGATTATTGTAGAAGTCTAGAAATTATAAAAAATTAAAAAAAAAAAGTGATATAAGTTTGAGTTTATGAAATTGTGTAATGTAAAAATATAATTATTAATATTTTATATAAAATATATATATTACAAAATATATTTTACTCTAAAAATGCAAGAAAATTTAAAAAAAAAATCTGAACAAGTTGTATTCTAAATTTTAGGTTGATATCTAAAAAAATGAGCTTTCAGTAAGATTTTATTTGGGCGCAGTACCCAACTTTTTCACTAGACTCCATTACTGCCCATATAAGGGCGCCTCCATTTTCATATATGTTTTGAGTGATCTGAACCATGTATTTCCATTATTTTCATACAATTTATGAAGTAGACATCCTATTCAGAAGTAGTATGGGTGGTTTGGCAGTATTTGATTTGAATTCAACCTCTAATAAATGCATAAAAAGACTACGTTATAGCGTTATAGCTCGCAGCCAATCAGAAATCGAGAATCCATACATTTTTCTTTCTATTTAAAACATTTTCAGACCTTTTTTTCTCATAAAATGGAATTGGTGTTATCTTTTGAACTCATGGCATGAAAACAAACTGAGGTTTCTACCAATCTTTCATGATTTTTCGTGTTTATTGTTATTTCAAAATAAAGGCCTAAATACTCCTAATGAATATGAAATATTCTTGTTGCAAATTGATAAATTACTGCTCCTCTGTAATTTATTTTAGATAACAGCCAGCAAATATGAAAACTAGAGATTTTAAGCTTTCAAATGATATATAGTTTGGCAATATTACTTTAGGTTTTTACTAAGATATTATTGTTTTAAACATGCAATGGCAAATGGAGGTTAGGAGGTTAAAGAAATGGATTTTTAAATGCAGTTGTCTGCATTTTAAAATCCATTTCTTTAAAATGATCCAGTTGATAAATAGACAGCATAGGCCAATTATTAACAGCTTTCCCAAATCATAAGTCTGCTGTGCTATTACAGTACATATTGATAATGTAAACCATCCTGTGTATTCATTTACAGTAGCAGGTAAAATGTTAATGTAGTGCTAGTCATTTGTCCTGCATTGGTTATTGATTAGTTTTGCATGAATTATGAAACTTTTTCAGTAGTTCTCTGGGAAGCATTAAAAAAATAGTAGTTGTTGATTAGTTAATAGTGAAGTACCACTTTCATCTGTGCGCTATTACTTACTAATTTGTTAATCAGTGTTTCTTGTTAGTTAATAATAGTTACTAGATTGTTAATATTGTGTTATTCATTAGTTCTTGTGTAGTTATTCATTAATGAAGGAACTGTATTCTAAAGTGTTACCCATTTTGTCCTAACTTTGGAAGCAATGATCCAACATTGCAGCTGTTAAAATCTCCCAGCAAAAAGATAGGTTGATCAGCTGCTCTGGATACAGCATTATTATTAGAAAATGATTATAAAACTGTCTGCAATACGTTCAGCTGCAAGAGTATTATCAGGGCCAGGAACTTAGGCAAGGATCACTGACTACGTTTACATGCAGCCAATAACCCGTTCAAAACCAGGATATTAGCAATAACCCGGTCGCGAACGGCCATGTAAACACCGGCAAAAACCCGAATATGCTCATATCCCGGATTTTAAAAACCGGGATATTATACCTGGGGTACCCCTTTTCTAACCCGAATTTTTGGTCATGTAAACGCGCATCGGCATATCCCCATAGTGATGTGTGTTCTGCGCATGTTCTATTCGCAAGGAATCTTGGTCTTTTGAGTAGAGAAACTTCTCGGCGCATACAAAACCCCGCGTGCAGTATACCGGAAGTAAACATGGCGAGACGCAGCACAGCATACTTTTGGAGCGAGGTCAGTAACGTTACCAGCACCAAAGCGCAAACAAAGGCGATCGCTATCTGCCCCGAACTATTCATTATCCGCGTGCTGCTGTTGTTGTTGTCTTTGGATACAGGAAGAAGAATCGGAAATGACGCATATTGCGTCTTAAGGTTGTCCGTACGTCCAGACGCTAACCGCGCGTCGCGTTTACATCGGGATATTGCAATTCCATGTATACAGGAGTAACTCTCTCTGCTCACGCATGTAAACGGGTTATCCCTAATGTTTCAGAAACCCGAATAGTGACCTTAACCCGACCATAACCCAAAATTTGGCTGCATGTAAACGTAGTCACTGTCACTTGAGTGAAATCCCGAGGAAGATAAAAGGGTCAAAATTTATTTCATAATGCTGTGAGCAAACGGTCTCACGCACTGTAAAATTAGTTGCCCATTTATCATTTACCCCCATACAAAGACCGCCTCCAATCGATTTCCCTGTCTTTTTTGTGTCCCAGTCATACCGAATGAAAGTAAATCCATCCAAGTTCAATACGGTGACCTCAGACAACCATGTTTCAGTGAAACAGATCAAAATTGTGTTCCGATAGTCAGAATCAGTTTTGATCAACACGGAAAGTTCGCCCATTTTATTCCTCAATGACGGCACATTGGACAAGACAATGGCAGGTAATGGAAGCCTACTTCACCGTCTTCTGTTCCTGATTCCTCCTCTTGATCCCCTTTTCCGACATATTCTTTTCCACAGAAAATGCTTGGGGATTAAATCCAGAAGTGGCGATGTTGGTATATTAGAGGAAACTTGTCGCAGATCCAGAAGGTCAGCCCGAGCATAAATCATGATGCCTGAGTGCCCGTGAGCTCCAGCACGACCAAACAGGTTGAACGCACAAAAGGATCCACAGAAACAAAGTCCAAGTTTTCAAAATTGTATGCAATTTAAGTGTATTTCTTTACAGTTCATTAAAATATACTTTCATACTTCTTAAACTACAGTTAGAATAGATTTGAAGCTTAATTTTTTTGTGCTTCAAGAACATTTCAATAGCATTTCAGCTCATTAGAAATGTATTAGCATTACACTACTAGCTTATTATAAAGCTGCTTTTTATACTAAATGTTAAGACATACACACTTTGAAATCTAGGAAACTTTAATATACTATCTTGTTCATTGCAAAATAAGCACCTTGAGTACATAAAAAAAGTACAGCAGCATATATAATCTCTTGAACAAAATACATTATAATAAATCAAAGATCAGTGAAATGCTATGGCAGAGCTATATTTCTACATTTTTTGTAGAATATTTCAGTTATACCTGTGTTACTGAAAAGTATGAATATTACACAACTGAATAAATAAGAATCACAATGCAATTTTCTGAAAAAATAAAGTTACAGAAAAACAATGTGCATGTTACGGGTGTGGTGCGTGCTGAAGAAGAGGCTGAGTCCAAAGGCTCCAATACAAACATTTACTCATAAATCTTCCAAACAGGTACAGACAGGCAGACGGGTTGACGGACAGAAGGGTAACTCACACAGAACACATTAAGGTAACAAGGTAACATAAACACACCTTACATAAACGAGAACCGACCAGGACTGACTGAACAGAGGGAAACTAAATACAGATACATATGAACACTAACGAGGTGAGGACAGGTGACACAGATGATGATGACGATAAACAGGTGTGTAATGAGGGAGTGAGTTCAGGTGTGGAGACAAGGAGGATTCTGGGAAGTGTAGTGAAGACGAAGACAAGATGGTGCAGACGATGACTGTGACATAACGCCCCCCTTCAAAAAGGCGCGACCTCACGCTGTAGAACATCAACAGGGGTGGGCGCCCTGAAGGCTGATTAGGGCGTGGCCTAACAGGGGTAGGAAGCCTCCAGGGCGGAGCAGGATGTGCAGGCGGCCAAGGCGGAGAAGCCCCTTCGGGCGGCCATGTTGGAGACTTTCCTTCGGGAGACCAGGCCTTCTCGTGGGAGTCAGGCCTGGCCCCAATGGCCGGGGACCTATATCCGCCCCTTTTCTTGGGGGGAGTGACAGGCTCAGGGACAAGTTCTGGGATCGGGACAGGCTCCGGACTGGACAGGACCAGAGATGAAGGCTCTGTGCTGGACGGGACCAGCGGGTAGGGCTCGAGGCTGGATGGAACCAGCGGTGAGGGCTCTGGGCTGGACGGGACAAGCGGTGAAGGCTCTGGGCTGGACGGGACAAGCGGAGAAGGCTCGGGGCTGGACGGGACAAGCGGTGAAGGCTCTGGGCTGGACGGGACCAGCGGTGAAGGCTCTGGGCTGGACGGGACAAGCGGAGAAGGCTCGGGGCTGGACGGGACAAGCGGTGAAGGCTCGGGGCTGGACGGGACAAGCGGAGAAGGCTCGGGGAGAAGGCTCTGGGCTGGACGGGACAAGCGGGGAAGGCTCTGGGCTGGACAGGACAAGCGGTGAAGGCTCTGGGCTGGACAGGACAAGCCGTGAAGGCTCTGGGCTGGACAGGACAAGCGGTGAAGGCTCTGGGCTGGACGGGACCAGTGGTGAAGGCTCTGGGCTGGACGGGACCAGCGGTGAAGGCTCTGGGCTGGACTGGACAAGCGGAGAAGGCTCGGGGAGAAGGCTCTGGGCTGGACGGGACAAGTGGGGAAGGCACTGTGCTGGACGGGACCAGCGGGGAAGGCACTGTGCTGGACGGGACCAGCGGGGAAGGCACTGTGCTGGACGGGACCAGCGGGGAAGGCACTGTGCTGGACGGGACCAGCGGGGAAGGCTCTGTGCTGGACGGGACAAGCGGTGACGGCTCGGGGCTGGACGGGACAAGCAGGGAAGGCACTGTGCTGGACGGGACCAGCGGTGAAGGCTCTGGGCTGGACGGGACCAGCGGTGAAGGCTCTGGGCTGGACGGGACCAGCGGTGAAGGCTCTGGGCTGGACGGGACCAGCGGTGAAGGCTCGGGGCTGGACGGGACCAGCGGTGAAGGCTCTGGGCTGGACGGGACCAGCGGTGAAGGCTCTGGGCTGGACGGGACAAGCGGTTAAGGCTCTGGGCTAAACGGGACCAGCGGTGAAGGCTCTGGGCTGGACGGGACAAGCGGAGAAGGCTCAAGCTGGACGGGACAAGCGGAGAAGGCTCGGGGCTGGACTGGACCAGCGGTGAGGGCTCTGGGCTGGACGGGACAAGCGGAGAAGGCTCGGGGCTGGACTGGACCAGCGGTGAGGGCTCAGGGCTGGACGGGACAAGCGGAGAAGGCTCGGGGCTGGACGGGACAAGCGGAGAAGGCTCGGGGCTGGACGGGACAAGCGGAGAAGGCTCAGGGCTGGACGAGACAAGCGGTGAAGGCTCTGGGCTGGACGGGACCAGCGGTGAAGGCTCTGGGCTGGACGGGACCAGCGGTGAAGGCTCTGGGCTAGTCGGGACAAGCGGTGAAGGCTCTGGGCTGGACGGGACCAGCGGAGAAGGCTCGTGGCTGGACGGGACAAGCGGAGAAGGCTCAGGGCTGGACGGGACAAGCGGAGAAGGCTTGGGGCTGGACGAGACAAGCGGTGAAGGCTCGGGGCTGGACGGGACAAGCAGGGAAGGCTCTGGGCTGGACGGGACCAGCGGTGAAGGCTCTGGGCTGGACGGGAAAAGCGGTGAAGGCTCTGGGCTGGACGGGACCAGCGGTGAAGGCTCTGGGCTGGACGGGACCAGCGGTGAAGGCTCTGGGCTGGACGGGACAAGCGGAGAAGGCTCGGGGCTGGACGGGACAAGCGGAGAAGGCTCGGGGCTGGACTGGACCAGCGGTGAGGGCTCTGGGCTGGACGGGACAAGCGGTGAAGGCTCGGGGCTGGACGGGACAAGCGGAGAAGGCTCGGGGAGAAGGCTCTGGGCTGGACGGGACAAGCGGGGAAGGCTCTGGGCTGGACAGGACAAGCGGTGAAGGCTCTGGGCTGGACGGGACCAGCGGTGAAGGCTCTGGGCTGGACAGGACAAGCGGTGAAGGCTCTGGGCTGGACAGGACAAGCGGTGAAGGCTCTGGGCTGGATGGGACCAGCGGTGAAGGCTCTGGGCTGGACAGGACCAGCGGTGAAGGCTCTGGGCTGGACGGGACAAGCGGAGAAGGCTCGTGGAGAAGGCTCTGGGCTGGACGGGACCAGCGGTGAAGGCTCTGGGCTGGACGGGACCAGCGGTGAAGGCTCTGGGCTGGACGGGACCAGCGGTGAAGGCTCTGGGCTGGACGGGACCAGCGGTGAAGGCTCGGGGCTGGACGGGACCAGCGGAGAAGGCTCTGGGCTGGACGGGACCAGCGGTGAAGGCTCTGGGCTGGACGGGACAAGCGGTTAAGGCTCTGGGCTAAACGGGACCAGCGGTGAAGCCTCAAGCTGGACGGGACAAGCAGAGAAGGCTCAAGCTGGACGGGACAAGCGGAGAAGGCTCGGGGCTGGACTGGACCAGCGGTAAGGGCTCTGGGCTGGACGGGACAAGCGGAGAAGGCTCGGGGCTGGACTGGACCAGCGGTGAGGGCTCAGGGCTGGACGGGACAAGCGGAGAAGGCTCGGGGCAGGACGGGACAAGCGGAGAAGGCTCGGGGCTGGACGGGACAAGCGGAGAAGGCTCAGGGCTGGACGAGACAAGCGGTGAAGGCTCTGGGCTGGACGGGACAAGCGGAGAAGGCTCGGGGCTGGACGGGACCAGCGGTGAAGGCTCTGGGCTGGACGGGACCAGCGGTGAAGGCTCTGGGCTGGACGGGACCAGCGGTGAAGGCTCTGGGCTAGACGGGACCAGCGGTGAAGGCTCGGGGCTGGACGGGACCAGCGGTGAAGGCTCTGGGCTGGACGGGACTAGCGGAGAAGGCTCGGGCCTGGACGGGACAAGCGGAGAAAGCTCGGGGCTGGACGGGACAAGCGGAGAAGGCTCGGGGCTGGACGGGACAAGCGGTTAAGGCTTGGGGCTGGACGGGACAAGCGGTGAAGGCTCTGGGCTGGACGGGACCAGCGGTGAAGGCTCTGGGCTGGACGGGACAAGCGGAGAAGGCTCTGGGCTGGACGGGACAAGCGGAGAAGGCTCGGGGCTGGACGAGACAAGCGGTGAAGGCTCGGGGCTGGACGGGACAAGCGGGAAGGCTCTGGGCTGGACGGGACCAGCGGTGAAGGCTCTGGGCTGGACGGGAAAAGCGATGAAGGCTCTGGGCTGGACGGGACCAGCGGTGAAGGCTCTGGGCTGGACGGGACCAGCGGTGAAGGCTCTGGGCTGGACGGGACAAGCGGAGAAGGCTCGGGGCTGGACGGGACAAGCGGAGAAGGCTCGGGGCTGGACTGGACCAGCGGTGAGGGCTCTGGGCTGGACGGGACCAGCGGGGATGGCACTGTGCTGGACGGGACAAGCGGAGAAGGCTCGGGGCTGGACGGGACAAGTAGAGAAGGCTCTTGGCTGGACAGGACAAGCGGAGAAGGCTCTGGGCTGAACAGGACCAGCGGTGAGGGCTCAGGCTCGTCAGGGCTGACGTGAAGCTCAGACGGTGACATGGCGTGCCATGGGAGGAAGCTCTCCAGACAACTCGTGGCTATCCAGAGCCAAAGCCGCGATCTGTCCAGCGAGCTCCCAGCTCATGTTGTGGTCGGTTCTTCTGTTACGGGTGTGGTGCGTGCTGAAGACGAGGCTGAGTCCAAAGGCTCCAATACAAACATTTACTCATAAATCTTCCAAACAGGTACAGACAGGCAGACGGGTTGACGGGCAGAAGGGTAACTCACACAGAACAGAAGGGTAACTCACACAGAACACAAGGTAACATAAACACACCTTACATAAACGAGAACCGACCAGGACTGACTGAACAGAGGGAAACTAAATACAGATACATATGAACACTAATGAGGTGAGGACAGGTGACACAGATGATGATGACGATGAACAGGTGTGTAATGATTATGAGGGAGTGAGTTCAGGTGTGGAGACAAGGAGGATTCTGGGAAGTGTAGTGAAGACGAAGACAGGATGGTGCAGACGATGACTGTGACAGTGCAGAAGTGAATAGTGCATTATTTACAAACTTAGGCCTGCAAATGGCTGGACAAAAGAAACAGAAGTTTGAATGTCACATCTTCATCTTCAAGAGGACGGTCACTTCTTTACTCGACTCGTATTTTCTGCAACTGAGGGCTTGTGGTCCAGACACTGTCGCATTTGAAGACTGCTTTAAGATATTTGAATACTTTTTAAAGTCTTTAATTAGGAAAACTTTATCTTAGACATTTTAAGACTTTTTAAGGACTCGCGGCCACCCCATCTAAGGAAATTAGAAGACGTGCAAAATATTGTATGCCTGGATGACTAGGAGAAGTGACTTGCAGCTTAACCAAAAAACAATGAAATAAACTGATTTTTACATGAATGACTCAAAGGACGCACAAATTAGCCACCAGAAATGGACATTTTCCTCCCAGGACTGACCGAATTTTATTATATTTAAAGTAAACTAGTTGTTGCTGTTTCTGGAAACCTGTTTGCTTTGACCTCATATTTGGTGTTAATGCATTTATGCTTTTGATGTGTTTTAGCCTGGAATATTTTCAAATTTTATATAGAGATATACACTCACCTAAAGGATTATTAGGAACACCATACTAATACTGTGTTTGACCCCCTTTCGCCTTCAGAACTGCCTTAATTCTACGTGGCATTGATTCAACAAGGTGCTGAAAGCATTCTTTAGAACTGTTGGCCCATATTGATAGGATAGCATCTTGCAGTTGATGGAGATTTGTGGGATGCACATCCAGGGCACGAAGCTCCCGTTCCACCACATCCCAAAGATGCTCTATTGGGTTGAGATCTGGTGACTGTGGGGGCATTTTAGTACAGTGAACTCATTCTCATGTTCAAGAAACCAATTTGAAATTATTCGAGCTTTGTTACATGGTGCATTATCCTGCTGGAAGTAGCCATCAGAGGATGGGTACATGGTGGCCATAAAGGGATAGACATGGTCAGAAACAATGCTCAGGTAGGCCGTGGCATTTAAACGATGCCCAATTGGCACTAAGGGGCCTAAAGTGTGCCAAGAAAACATCCCCCACACCATTACACCACCACCACCAGCCTGCACAGTGGTGACAAGGCATGATGGATCCATGTTCTCATTCTGTTTACGCCAAATTCTGACTCTACCATCTGAATGTCTCAACAGAAATCGAGACTCATCAGACCAGGCAACATTTTTCCAGTCTTCAACTGTCCAATTTTGGTGAGCTCTTGCAAATTGTAGCCTCTTTTTCCTATTTGTAGTGGAGATGAGTGGTACCTGGTGGGGTCTTCTGCTGTTGTAGCCCATCCGCCTCAAGGTTGTGCGTGTTGTGGCTTCACAAATGCTTTGCTGCATACCTCGGTTGTAACGAGTGGTTATTTCAGTCAAAGTTGCTCTTCTATCAGCTTGAATCAGTCGGCCCATTCTCCTCTGACCTCTAGCATCAACAAGGCATTTTCGCCCACAGGACTGCCGCATACTGGATGTTTTTCCCTTTTCACACCATTCTTTGTAAACCCTAGAAATGGTTGTGCGTGAAAATCCCAGTAACTGAGCAGATTGTGAAATACTCAGACCGGCCCGTCTGGCACCAACAACCATGCCACGCTCAAAATTGCTTAAATCACCTTTCTTTCCCATTCTGACATTCAGTTTGGAGTTCAGGAGATTGTCTTGACCAGGACCACACCCCTAAATGCATTGAAGCAACTGCCATGTGATTGGTTGATTAGATAATTGCATTAATGAGAAATTGAACAGGTGTTCCTAATAATCCTTTAGGTGAGTGTATATATATTGTATGTCTGTGTTAAAGAAATGACTTTTTAAAATACAAATAATTTCTGCAGTAGAAAACGTTGTGGCTGAAGCGGGCTCTTGGGTTTGCTATTGCCTCAGAGTCCTACGTGTTCATAATGTGGGTCTGGGAACAGGGACCGCCCAGAACAGAGTAAAGGCCCGTTCACACCAAGCACGATAACTATAACGATAACTATATTTGCATCTACACCAACGAACGTTGACGGTCTGTTTATTCTACACTGTCAGAAAAAAGGGAACGGTTGGGGTACATTTGTGAACACTTAGGGTACAAATGGTGAAGTTGTACCCTCAATGGGCCATATTTACACCTTAGGGTACTAATATGTACCATTTAGTGGTAAAAAGGGTACAAATATGTTTCCAACTGTCAGAGGGTTCATGTTTGGACCATTTAATCCCCAAATAAAGGTACAATCTGTGACATAGGAAGCCAAAGTGTGGTAAAAGCTTATTAGGCTCTGCATCCACAGTGATCTCAACAATTCAGTGAACACATAATTGTCAATCACCCAAAATAGATTAAACAAAGCAAGAAATTCATGTTCTTGAGTTGTTGGTTATTTAGAAGAGATGCACAAAGTAACCAAATGCACACATCTTTACTGGCTGTCACTGGTTCTGAACAGTACTGGCACATGACCTTCTATTGATTATGCAGAGCATCAAGTTGATAAGTTTTAAACATATAGCAAATGTAATAAAGTAGGTCTGTATTTTTATTGTAATACTAAACTGTAATATAATACCTATTTTAACTTAATATAGCCTAAGTTACCTAATTTAGAGTTAAAATAAATACACATGCTAATCTTTTTTAGCAAAAGCAATTTTTAAAAGCAATGTAGACGAAAACTATTCAACGTTTATTTAAAATTATATGGGGTACTTTTTACTTTGCATCAAAGTACAAATACACGCATTTGTCCAGCCAATGGGATTGTAGCCCGCGCAGCGCACGACCCGCGAAGAAGAAGATGGGGGGAGGGACTGTGTGTCCACAAAAAACGACGGTTATTCCAGGATGGCTGTCTCACTCCTGACGCTGTCGACGGAGGATCTTCTTCAGAAATTGGAAGAAGCCGGAATAAATATCACCGAAGACAAAGCACAAAAATTCAGAGGTATGTTTAGTTTTAAGTATTGTGAAAATCCGTTGGTTCCCTTTCGAGTTAGCACTATGTGCACTTGAAATAGCGTCTGTAGCGTTAGGCCTAACGTTACTGACGCGTGAGGGAAAACCTTTCTTCGAAAATACTGGCCCGACAAAACCAACGTATTGTTATTACGTTTTAAACTTATTGTAATTACACTTATTTGTATTTTTTAGCCTTAAATTAAGATATAGCTTTTAGCATCAAATGACCGTGCTTGAGGCGCTGTCAGTGGTGAAACGGCCTTAGAAACAGTTCAAACCCATCGCGTTAATAATGTTATTTTTAGAACCATCATATGACCCCTTTAACATTTTCTTTTCTTCTCACAGTTGGATGCTGATACTCCATACCCAACCATACAATTGGTAGAAACTGACTGGAAAATGGCTTTCTCCAAGAGGCTTCAAGTCCTTGTCAAAGTGGAGTTGAATAGGAATAGGAGTTGAAGAAGAGATAGTTGCAGCCTTCAGTGCTTACTACGTTTTCAACTTGGCTTATCCACACTACATGAAGAATACATTGACCTTCCTGCAGAATGCCATAGCAAAGATTACTGAGGTGGGTGGCAAGCCCCTTCCAATAACTGTCACCCGAATAATTAATATCCTGTGCCGAAAATGCCACAACCATATCGATGCACAAGGTGTAGAAGAAAAACCTTCACCATAATGAAACTAGTTCAACATGTTGGTCTGGTTCACAACCATGAACCCAATTTCAGCATCACTTGTGGACTGAATAACTGCAAGTCATCTTTTTCAATATACGAGTCTTTCAGGCGTCATGTCTATCGAAAACATAGGAAGCTTGTTCTACCTCATGATGATCTGGATGCTACTGAATACATGGACAATGATTTTGATGAGATGGACTGTCTGGAGCATACCAATGTTTTAAGGGTATAAAGTTACAATTTATGAAATGTGCACTGCTAGAAAGATTGCTTTGTCATTCTTGATGTAGAAAACTGTTTTAAAAGTAGAAAACATTTCTTAAAATGTTACTGAAGTACTGATTTTTTTCAAAAATTGTTTTTTAATTCTTTGTGATTCTTGATGTAAACATTTTTTATTGCATGGTAAAAAAAGGTTAATGAAATGTATTGTACTGATTTAAAAAAGCTTAATATTCTTACTGTTCACAATTTTTTTAGAGTAGAAAAAGTTGAAGTAAAAATTGCTCAATATATACATCCTGTTATGAGACAAAAATGTCTTAAAATGAGATCTAGAACTGATTTTTTTTAATGAAATTTCTTTGTGATTCTTGATGTTAACATGTTTTATTGCATGGTAAAAAAAAGGTTAATGAAATGTATTGTACTGATTTTGAAATAAGCTTATAATATTAAGCTTAATATTCTTACTGTTTATAATTTTTTTAGAGAAAAAGTCGAAGAAAAATTGCTCAATATAGGCCTATACATTCTGTTATGACACATTGTGATAGTGCTTAAAATATTCATCCTTCGAAAAATGTGAGAATGTAATAATTTTGAATGTTTAATAAATGATAAAGAGCATTCTGGCCTTTTTAATGTGCTGTATGGAGTACAAATTTGCCATCATAAGGTACAAAATGCTTGTCACTGGGGCAGTACCCTTAAAAGAACAAAATTGCACCTCATAAGGTACAATTTAGTCACCAGAGGTACATATTTGTCTTTGAAAGGTACAAACTGATATGTACCCATGTTAAAGTGTACAACGGGTGTACCCTTGAGGGTACTGCCCCAGAGACAAGCCATTGTACCCCTAAAGGTACAAATTTTGCACATTTTTTCTGACAGTGTAAGGTCGTGCACTGCGGTTTCAAAATGAGTATAACATCATTGAACATTGCTGTTCTTATTGCATAAACAGGCAGCAGATGTGCTCAGCATGCTGTGTTTCAAGTGAAGCTAGTGTAAACGAGCTAATAATCTAATAGTGAATTTAGCTGACCGAAACGGAAACCTGAAGTACTTCTCACCGTTTATTCACAGGGTATGAACCACTGTTTTCTATATCCATTTTCTTGAAAAGGGTCTTGATTTGTCAAACAGTGGATTTTTCTGAACCTCGGCGATTAACTTCTCCATAATGTCGTCTGCCATTTTAAAAGCGAGGGACCTTTAAATTAGAATGAATTCTGATTGGAATTGGTGTTTTATCGTTCGACAGCTGGGAAAAAAAACATTCTGAAAGCAATCCCAACGATATTCTTCCTCATATCTTTATCGTTATAGTTGTGATGTGAACTCTGCTATTCTTTAATATGGAGAACGATTTTTATCGTTATCTTTATAGTTATCGTCCTTGGTGTGAACGGGCTTAATGAGACATGCTGTGGGCTGGATTTATCCCCTGTGCTACGAACTCCTTAACTGTGTCTTCACTGATGGCATGACGAGCCCCACACGGCAAACAGACACTCAGCGTAGACAGACGGCTTCATTGATTATAACAGGGTTCCCACGGGTGCTTGAAAGTTTGTGAATCCGCGATTTTTTAAAAATATTATTCCCTCCGGTGAGCTAATTTGTTATTTCGCCAACACTTCGTGGCCTATGCACACTAGCTTGCGTTATGTTAAGTGTTTCCCGCGTGAGGTACTTTGTGTTGTACGTTGCCATGATGTTCCAAGCGCACAAAACTAGTACGATGGAACCTCAATATTGGTTGAATCTTTTAAAATCTTTAACAATAAAAAATTTACAATCTTTTGAGCTTTCATTTGTGATATTAAATTATTTGGGATGTTTGTCTGTGACCTCATGTTGGGCAGGAGATCCAGCCGAAATGAAGAGCCAGAGAGATCACGTTCTATTTTTTTACAAACAAAAATGAATCCAAAGCATCGAGTGTCACCATGAAGACAAGACAAGAACAGAGTTTAAAGCGCTCTCTAATGACTCCAGGCTTCACATTTCCAGCTTCTCGCTCTCCAGTGAGACAAACCCTGAACGATCACGGAGACAGAACAGGGATTATCAGGAAAGTTACAGGATTATCTGACATTCAAAGCGCCTGTTCCTCGCTCCAGACGCAGAAGTGAAACAACATGTATTAGAAAACTGAAGCTGAAATTCCAGGCACTGCATTTTTATTACTGAGCAGCATTTGGGTGTTCTCTGTTTGCTTTTCAGTAAATCAGTGTTTCTGTTCATGCTCTAAAATTACCCATAAGCATGATGAAGTGAAGGTCCCGTCATATTCCTCATTTCTTCTCATGTGTTAATCTCAGTCACTCCCACAACCACAGCTCTGACTCTGAGTGTGAGTGTGTACTTAAAGCAGCTTCTGGCGTCTCTACAACACGAGCCCAGCGTCACACCATGTTTGCTCTGGGTCTGCTCACCTGTGTTCTGCTGAGAGCATTTAGTGCTCAGGCAGAAGTGGTTGATGACTTTAATCAGTGTAGACAGTTTTTCTACGAAAACAAAGAACCAGAAGGAATGGATCAGAATGCCAAGAAAATCTGTCAGGTGTATGATCAAGGAACCAAGTTTTTGTTGACCCAAAGACGACCCATGCGCTCTTTTTACGCTACGCTGTACTCAACAGAATACAGGATTCCCCTCTACAGTGCCTACATATTTGATCCTAAATGCAAGAGCGACAGTGTAAGGAAAGACGACTGGCACGTCGAGCCACAGGTGACTATGAGCTTCTGTTCTCTAACTAAATACTTTATTAGCAGTTTAAGCTCTGCAATTCATAAGTAGCAGTTCTGTTAATCTAATTATTGGTCTTCATTCTGTTTTGTCATTGCAAATAATTTGGAAAATATATTAGATCTATGTTACTTTTTTTAATGTACTGAGACAAAGTAGGCAGAAAGAACATAACTTTTTTTCACAAGAAAATTTGAAAACATAATAAATTCTTTTCTTACAAGCAGTCAACATCAAACAAACCATCTAACATATTTTTTATTCTGTAGATTGCAGGTTACCCAAATGTAAATATGGTCCGTGAGAGAGACTTGGGAAAACTTGGATTAGATAGAAACCTTATTAAAAAAAGTCAAGCCATGAGCAGTGACTACATTGACACCGGATATGATCGTGGACACCTGAACCCCAGCAGCTTCAGCTGTGGTGCTGGCCGTACGGCGACATTCACTCTGACCAATGCCGCACCGATGGACCCGCGTTTCAACCAGATCCACTGGAGGAAGTGGGAGGGAAATTTGAGGAGGTTTTTACTAAACCAGCATGAGAGAGATAATGGTTTAGCAACAGTCTACATTGTGACAGGTACGGTACCTGATGCGAATGTACGGATACCACAGACGGAAAACTCTGGAGAGCCTAAAGAAAACTCTGGAGAGCCTAAAGAAAACTCTGGAGAGCCTAAAGAAAACTCTGGAGGCTATGAAGAATTCTCTGAAGACTCTGAAAGGGTGACGGTGCCCTCTCACATCTGGACGGCTGTCTGTTATAAACACCACAGTGATGACAGTAAGTCTTTCTCCTTCGGCTATATTACAGAAAACCAGCCAGAAGAGCGTGGCATAAACCCCATGAGTGTCTCAGTCCTGAATTATCAGCTCAGCTTACTCTAGCGTGAGCTCTCAGGAACTCGACAGAGAGTTAACATTTTTGTGGATGGTTGTTTTGGTGACAATAATAAATTAAACATGGTTACGGAGCAGTTCAAAGTGAATCTCCACATGAGCACAGCTGTGCAGAAGATGGAAAATGCCATGAAAAGGGCCATCGGCAGTGACAGCCAATCATTTGAAAAGAGAGTCAAGGTGAAAGAGATGACAGTAAAATTAGCCTTTGACAGCATGAACACTTACTATACTATGGCTGAGGATCTGAAGGCTTTTGCTGGAAGTGCTTGTCTTATATCTAATGCCAGACCACAGCTTGTGCGTGATGAGCTCAGGAAGAGGGATGTGTCCGAGTGGCCGGACGCTGTTGAATGCCTGGTGGTCCCAGAGAAGCAGAAGACTGCAGCTGATGGATCGCAGTGCTCAAGCTTCAGTGACTCTGTTTACAGCTGTCAGTGCACCTCAGGAGGTCTAATCATGCCCTGCTGCTCCTCTCCCTGCCTGTACCAGCCCTATCTCAAGAGCTACAGGTGTAACTCAGGCCGGACGCAGATAGAGTGCTCACCGCAGTCCTCGCTCATCACGGCTAAAGGAGAGAGGTGCAGGTATGATCACCCCTGCGCCACATACGGCTACGACTACTACTGGTGTAACACCGTCTCTGGCAGCTGGGATTACTGCAGTCCTCCGCTGTGGAGCAGTAAAGCTAAGAACGGGAAGTTCTGCCGCAGTGACCATGCCTGTGCCAGATATGGTTCAAGGAAGCCGTGGTGCTACACGGATGATGAAGGCAATAATGACCAGTGCTGTACTTCTGATGACTGCTACTCTGCTGTGAACGGCAAAACCTGCAGGTCTGATCACATGTGTGGGTACCATGGGTATAGTTACCTGTGGTGCTACACGGATTATACAGACCACTGGGATTACTGTTGCAAAGATTGTACATAGATGGTTTACAATGTGTAGTATACTGTAAGAAATAAATAATAAATAAATAAAACAGAAAAAGTTATTAATTACCAGGACATTATCCATTAATTTACGGACATTTCTTTTAACTATAAAACATAATGCAATGCAGTGTAAAATTCAAAGCTCAGTTAAAACACCTTTAAAAAAAAAAATACGGAACATTTTGTCACATTAATACAGTATATTGTGCTCTATGATGATGACTAAAGCAGGACTTTGCAAAGTTGATTGTGATTGTACTTGGAGCTCTTACTATCCTACAAGCTTTCTAACATAAAAAATAAAGACTCTTATCTGTGCTTCTGAATTTTTTTCATTTCATTTGTATGCAAAAACAAAAAGCTCAATAAAAACATGTATGAATCTATTACATATTTGCCAATTCTTTACACAAAGGAGTACACTTTGTTTTCAGTAAAAAACAATCTCTGATATTTGAGTGTAGACTCTCCTGAACACAAGCTTACAGAACAGTGATGTGATTTTCATGAGGAGTAATTTAAACTGTGTCCACGCTCACAGATATAAACACCAGATCTCTCCATCTTCATCCACTCACACTCCTCAGATGATGCCTGTAAGAGAGTTGCCAAGCTGTCTGCTATGAACATCTCTTGCTATGAACTTGCCTACGCAACAAGAGATGAACCCTAAAATTGTAAACACATCTTCCATACTCAACTTCTGGTACTCAACAGAGAGTCGTAAACTAGAGCCTACATTTTTAAAAGCAGAAAACATCTCAGGTTACGACTGTAACCCTGCTTCCCTGAGAGGGAACGAGACGCTGCGTCGAGACGCGGTGGGAACGCCCCTGCGTGATTGCGTCGTGAAGCACGTGTATAATCAGTCCAATGGAGAGACGAGACGTCATAGGCGGGTGACGTCATCGACCAGAAAACTATAAAGCACACCTGACAACAGACCGCGCCAGCTTCTGTGCCTTCAGCAAGCGCTCTGTGTGATCTTGTCTCTGTCTATTTATTGTTGTTTGTCCACAAGCATATATATATATTAGACAGGAGTTTGGAGAGCAAACAGTCTTGGATCGTGTGTTCGTCCCTGCCCTCGCTTCATTACGAGTGGGGACACACGCGATTCATGTGTTGTTTGTTTGGGAGTGGAGCATGCACGGTCAGCTCTAGTAAAAGGGGGCTCACAGTGTTCATTCATAAATTCCCGACGTGTAACATATGCACTATCGAGAGTTTTAGCTCTGCTCTTGTTGGCTTTCTTCTCGAGGGAAGAAAGTCACTAAAGATTGTGTCACAGATTCAGTCCGAGGACTGGTTTGTCACAATAGATTGAAGGACGCGTCCTTCCATGTAGCCATCCATCCTCATCACAGGAAGTCCCTGAGGTTCGCTTTGGGGGGCGAAGTGTACCAATTCCGGGTAAAACTAGGCCAGTCACTCACTGCGAAACAGTGGGTCTCATGGCAGCTGCGTCCAACGTAATAACTTTTGGCCTCCTGTACATGAGACCCCTGCAGTGGTGGCTCAGGACCAAGGGGTTTCTCCGAGGGGAAATCCGTTTCGCATGATCAAGGTCATGCGGCGATGCCTACGTGCCTTAGTCATGTGGAACAAACCTTGGTTCCTCGCCCAAGGCCCAGTGTTGGGGGCTTCTTGTCGACGCGTATGCTATCGACGGATGCTTCCCTCACAGGTTGGGGGGCGATCATGAGTGGTCGCTCGGCGAAAGGTCTTTGGCACAAGCACTTCCTGCCAGACCTGAGCGGTCACCATGTGCTTGTTGGCACGGACAACACGTTGGTGGTCTCTTACATTATCCAGGAGCAGACATCCTGTCGAGGCAGGGGCTGAGGCATGGGAAATGGAGACTCCACCCCGAGGTGGTGGAGCTCCTATGAAAAACTTTGGTCGAGCAGAAGTAGACCTTTTCGCATCTTAGAGAACACACACTGTCCACTATGGTTCTCACTCAGTCAGCCAGCTCCTCTGGGGCTGGACGCTATGATGGAGACGTGGCCGAGTCACGTCTGTACGCATTTCCCCTGGAGTTCTGGAGAGAGTTCGCCGGGACGGGGGCCATCTTCTGTTATTAGCCCGTGTTGGCAGGCCCGAGTATAGTTCTCGGACCGAGGGTCTCTCCTTGACGGCTCTCCTCTGGAGATTCCGCTCGGGGGGACTTTCTTTCTGAGTCGAGCGGGATGATCCTTCCCCCCGCCCAGAATTGTGGAAACTTTGGGCTTGGCCTCTGGGGGGGCCCAGCTCATAAGTTCAGGTCTATCAACTGAGGTGGTTGATACCATCCTCCACTCCAGAGCTCCCTCCACGAGGAAACTCTACACCTTGAAGTGGAAATTGTTTACTTCCTGGTGCGGAGAGCACCAGCTGGACCCAGTTATCTGCCCTGTGGTTGCAGTGCTGGAGTTCCTGCTGGAGTGTTTCTCCGCAGGTCTATCCCCCTCCACACTAAAGGTGTACATGGCAGCCTTAGCTGCTTACCATGTCCCTTTAAGTGGTGTATCCTTGGGGAGACACCCTGTAGTACGTTTCCTTCGCGGCACTGTGAGGCGTCTGACCAAGATACTAGGAGTATGGCTGCCTCAAAGGCTATGACTTGGATCTAGGCTCAACTCCGGGTCTAGGGTGCTTGCTTCTTAGTGTGCGCAATGACTTCACACAGAACAGGCATTTGTCATATGTCGTAGTGGGTATAGGGTTCCCACCGCGTCTCGACGCAGCTCGAGTTCCCTTGAAAGGGAACGTCTCAGGTTACGACTGTAACCCTGGTTCCCTGACAGGGAACGAGACGCTGCGTTCTCCTGCCATACTCCCTGCATGCCTGTGATCGACTTGCTTCGGCCTTTCAGAAGCTAACACGGTCTGTTGTCAGGTGTGCTTTATAGTTTTCTGGTCGATGACGTCACCCGCCTATGACGTCTCGTCTCTCCATTGGACTGATTATACACGTGCTTCACGACGCAATCACGCAGGGGCGTTCCCACCGCGTCTCGGCGCAGCTCGAGTTCCCTTGAAAGGAAACTGCATTCTCCATTGTTTTATTTGCATCTGTCAGCTGCAGGTGCCATGTTCCAACAGATGGCAGCCTCTACCCTCACTGTTTCCAAAGACTCTGTTATTCCTGGACTTCATTTCCCAGAACCCCCTGCTCATTAGTTTATCAGTTTCAGCTGTGTCTTGTTTCATTTAATCTTCACCCTGTCTATTTAAATGCCTTTTGCCTTCATTCAGGACAAAGTCTTGTTTGTTATGGTTCACAGTCTCTGGCTGCCTTTACACTCGGCATTAACATGCGATCACCTTGATCCGATCAAGCAGATTGGATCACAAGGCAGTCAGGACACGGTGCGTTTACACCTGTCCACATCAAGTGGTTTCTGTATATGGATAACAGGGTTAGGGTCTCGCAAAAAAAAAAAAAAAAAAAAGGATGGCTCCGGTGCAAAGTTGAGCTGAACTGGTGGTAATGAAAACGGTACAGAGAAACGTATGGGTCTGAGAATGTTGCCAGTGGTGAAAAAAAAAATGTGTGTTCTTTACAGAAAATGAATGGTTCTGCAACTTTTTTGTGCATTGCAAAACCACACAGCTACTTGCAGCAATTCCTGGAGAGAGGAGGGGGAATAATGACAGTGTGTGTGTGTGTGTGTGTGTGTGTGTGTGTGTGTGTGTGTGTGTGTGTGTGTGTGTGTGTGTGTGTGTGTGTGTGTGTGTGTGTGTGTGTGTGTGTGTGACGTCCACCTGTGAATGCAGACACGATGGCTGGATTGCGTTTACATTACACTGAGATTCGATCACAATGTGTCCTCGACTCCCTACAAACCTTGACATGCTGATCGGAGAACAGTCCAATCAGGAGCGCGTTTGCACTTGTGTTTCTTTTCAATGTGTACGTGGACAACATCTGGATACAGGTCGCATGTTAATGCCAAGTGTAAACGCAGCCTTTGTCAGCATTTTGAGCAGTTCCTGGTTTCTTAATATTTAGCTGTTCCTGAGTTTGGGATTTCTCGTTCTCGTCTGCCTCTGTAGATTGTATTTGTGTTCGGACTGATAAAATGTGCTTGACCCTCTGCCTGGTATGGACTATGACCTGGGATTATATTTTAATAAACTGCGTTTAGATTTTCACTCTCTCTGCTGAATGCTGAGTGACTCGACTTACTTTATTTATTTATTTATTAAAGGCACAATATGTAGGATTTTTGCAGCAAAATATCCAAAACCCACTAGGCCAATGTTATATATTTTGTTTAGTGGATTACTTACAATATCCCCAATGTTTCCAACTATTTGTAAATCGTGAGAAAATTGCGATTTTAACCAAGGAAACGGGGCGTGATTGATTGAGTGACCCCTGGTGGCCAAAAATTACATACTGTACGTTTAACTAACCTGAGAATAATAAAGAATATGGTTAAAGGTGTGAAGATCAAAGTACACACCGCAAAACACAGCTCACATTATGGTAGGCTACCATAAAACAAGTTATTGTACACTTTATCACAAGGACATAAATCAAATTTCCCGAAATCTAGGGGATTCTTGTACATTAAAAGTTGTAAATCAGGTTAATAATTACATTTAACGTTTTGTTTTTTTGACATGTCATTCAATTTATTAACCTGACAAGTTGTGTGTTAAATAATAATAGTGAGGTTTACACATATAGCCTGTTTTCTGTTTTGTATATAATTATACAGTAACAGCAAGGAAAGAATAAAATTGATTTTGTCCTCAAATAATTTTTTGGTATTTATTAATTCATGCTTTATTCAGTTCTACTTCTGTTGATACGGGATTTTGTTGCATGTGGAGGCAATAACATTTAAAGTAATTTTGTGGATTCAACACAAGTTAAACTCCATTAGCAACATATCTTTCATTAGTATAGTCACAAGGCTTCAACATTTTATAGGCTATGTAAACATCACTTACTAATTTTTATTCTGTGTAAATTAACATCCAATCTTTAAATATTTGTCATAACATAAAGCTGATAAACCTCATGTGACAATACAGCCACCTGAGAGGTCAACCAGGTACTAGAGTATTTATTTTTTATAATTAGTATTAATATATTTTTTACATTTAATTTATTGCCACACTTTAATATGTGAATTATATTATCAGAAAGAATTGTCAACTGTCTATATTGTATCAGAGGCCCTTTGCGATGCTTATACTGGTCTTCATTTGTGCATGCACAGTGTAATTATTTATATTTCTTTCTTTACAGTTTTGCTCACACCACTTCCCGTTAGCCTCCTCTGAATTGTCCTGATGTCAGGCAGTGATTCAAGGCTTAAGGGTTTTGCACCCAGTTGTGCCAGACCATCTAATTTGTATGCCTTTCTTTATGGTTTCTTTGCCCCACTTTATCCCTCCGTTTGTTTTGTGGTCTTGAGTGAAGCGGCTTGTGAGAACAATGCTGGACCTTTAGGATTGTTATGGCCATCACCAGTCCTGTCTGTTTCATGGATCACCTGCCCCTGGTTTTTGTTTTTCTTGTTCACACACACTCACACAAGCACACATTTTTGTTGTCTGTCATTGTTTAATAAAAAATATTTTATTTGAAAACCTTCATTTGTATCAGCCATGACGTGCGTATACTAATAGTGTGTTCGAATATGCCTACTTTCCTACTATATAATAGGAGAAAACGGTACGTGAAAGGAGTAGTATGTTCGAAACACCAGTATTCATAAAAGTAGGCGAGAAATTCCCGGATGACCTACTGCTTCTGCACCGATTCTCGAGTGCTCAACCGATGGATACTCCTCTATCCCAGGAAGCCACGGGAGAGCATACGTCATTATCAAACATCACGGAGATCAGCGCCGCGGGGGATTTCAAATGTGAGTAAACACGGTCCCTTGTGTTAAAATCGCATGTGTTGAACTACTGTAGATTAAACTGTTGAATTGTTGAAGGTGTAAAGATGCTAGACTGTTTAGTATAATCAGAGAATGTCTAATAAGGGGAGAACTTCCACTCTCAGTAATCTTCCGGCTTCTGAACTGGTTGCAGTTCCACTCTGGCTCCACATGAGGGCGCTCACAGGACGAGTGCAGAATGAATGGAGGTCTATGGAGCTATACCCCTCAAAATCCACTTTTCTCAGGATATCATTTCTTGTCTAGTAATTTGAATGTCGTATTCAAAACGAGATGCAAACAAATGACACATTTCTGGGTGTTAGATTTTTTAGAGTCACTTATTTCCTTTAAAAAGTCTTTTAAAATGTCAATGACGTCATACACATCGTACGACAAGAGATACTGCTTTACGGCAATCCTTCAGTCACTGGTGCTTTCGCGCTCTGCACTTTCTTTTCTCTCTCGAGGCCTCGAGAACGCTGCTGACACACCGCAGGTGACACAGGTGACACAGCTGACTGACACAGCTGACTGACACACAGCTGACTGACACAGATGACTGACACAGCTGACTGACACAGGTGACTGACACAGGTGACTGACACAGATGACTGACACAGATGACTGACACACAGCTGACTGACACAGCTGACTGACACAGCTGACTGACACACAGATGACTGACACAGCTGACTGACACACAGCTGACTGACACACAGCTGACTGACACACAGCTGACTGACACACAGCTGACTGACACACAGCTGACTGACACACAGCTGACTGACACACAGCTGACTGACACACAGCTGACTGACACAGCTGACTGACACACAGCTGACTGACACAGCTGACTGACACAGCTGACTGACACAGCTGACTGACACAGCTGACTGACACACAGCTGACTGACACACAGCTGACACAGGTGACTGACACAGCTGACTGACACAGCTGACTGACACAGCTGACTGACACAGCTGACTGACACAGCTGACTGACACAGCTGACTGACACACAGCTGACTGACACACAGCTGACTGACACACAGCTGACTGACACAGCTGACTGACACACAGCTGACTGACACACAGCTGACTGACACACAGCTGACTGACACAGGTGACACAGCTGACTGACACAGGTGACACAGCTGACTGACACAGGTGACACAGCTGACTGACACAGGTGACACAGCTGACTGACACAGCTGACTGACACAGCTGACACAGCTGACTGACACAGCTGACACAGCTGACTGACACAGGTGACACAGCTGACTGACACAGGTGACACAGCTGACTGACACAGCTGACTGACACAGCTGACTGACACAGCTGACTGACACAGCTGACTGACACAGCTGAATGACACAGCTGACTGACACAGCTGACTGACACAGCTGACTGACACAGCTGACTGACACAGCTGACTGACACAGGGGACACAGCTGACTGACACAGGGGACACAGCTGACTGACACAGGGGACACAGCTGACTGACACAGGTGACTGACACAGCTGACTGACACAGCTGACTGACACAGCTGACTGACACAGCTGACTGACACAGGTGACTGACACAGGTGACTGACACAGCTGACTGACACAGGTGACTGACACAGCTGACTGACACAGCTGACTGACACAGCTGACTGACACAGCTGACTGACACAGCTGACTGACACAGGGGACACAGCTGACTGACACAGCTGACTGACACAGCTGACTGACACAGCTGACTGACACAGCTGACTGACACAGCTGACTGACACAGCTGACTGACACAGGGGACACAGGTGACTGACACAGGGGACACAGCTGACTGACACAGGTGACTGACACAGGGGACACAGCTGACTGACACAGCTGACTGACACAGCTGACTGACACAGCTGACTGACACAGCTGACTGACACAGCTGACTGACACAGGTGACTGACACAGGGGACACAGGTGACTGACACAGGGGACACAGGTGACTGACACAGGTGACACAGCTGACTGACACACAGCTGACTGACACACAGCTGACTGACACACAGCTGACTGACACACAGCTGACTGACACACAGCTGACTGACACACAGCTGACTGACACACAGCTGACTGACACACAGCTGACTGACACACAGCTGACTGACACACAGCTGACTGACACAGGTGACACAGCTGACTGACACAGGTGACTGACACAGCTGACTGACACAGCTGACTGACACAGGTGACACAGCTGACTGACACAGGTGACTGACACAGCTGACTGACACAGGTGACACAGCTGACTGACACAGGTGACACAGCTGACTGACACAGGTGACACAGCTGACTGACACAGGTGACACAGCTGACTGACACAGGTGACACAGCTGACTGACACAGGTGACACAGCTGACTGACACAGCTGACTGACACAGGGGACACAGCTGACTGACACAGGGGACACAGCTGACTGACACAGGGGACACAGCTGACTGACACAGGGGACACAGCTGACTGACACAGGGGACACAGCTGACTGACACAGCTGACTGACACAGCTGACTGACACAGCTGACACAGCTGACTGACACAGGTGACTGACACAGCTGACACAGCTGACTGACACAGGGGACACAGCTGACTGACACAGGGGACACAGCTGACTGACACAGGGGACACAGCTGACTGACACAGCTGACTGACACAGGGGACTGACACAGCTGACTGACACAGGGGACTGACACAGGTGACTGACACAGGGGACTGACACAGGGGACACAGCTGACTGACACAGGGGACACAGCTGACTGACACAGCTGACTGACACAGGGGACACAGCTGACTGACACAGCTGACTGACACAGGTGACAGCTGACTGACACAGGTGACACAGCTGACTGACACAGGTGACACACCACTGCTGACACAGGTGACACAGCTGACTGACACAGCTGACACAGGTGACACAGCTGACTGACACAGGTGACACAGCTGACTGACACAGCTGACTGACACAGGTGACTGACACAGCTGACTGACACAGGTGACTGACACAGCTGGCTGACACAGGTGACTGACACAGCTGGCTGACACAGCTGACTGACACAGGTGACACAGCTGACTGACACAGGTGACACAGGTGACTGACAGGTGACACAGCTGACACAGGTGACTGACACAGGTGACACAGCTGACTGACACAGCTGACTGACACAGCTGACTGACACAGCTGACTGACACAGCTGACTGACACAGCTGACTGACACAGGAGACACAGGTGACTGACACAGGTGACTGACACAGGTGACACAGCTGACTAACATGTGACAGGTGACTGACACAGCTGACTGACACAGGTGACACAGCTGACTGACAGGTGACACAGCTGACTGACAGGTGACACAGCTGACTGACAGGTGATACAGCTGACTGACAGGTGACACAGCTGACTGACAGGTGACAGGTGACTGACACAGCTGACTGACACAGGTGACTGACACAGGTGACTGACACAGGTGACTGACACAGGTGACTGACACAGGTGACAGGTGACTGACACAGCTGACTGACAGGTGACTGACAGGTGACTGACACAGCTGACTGACAGGTGACAGGTGACTGACACAGCTGACTGACAGGTGACAGGTGACTGACACAGCTGACTGACAGGTGACTGACACAGCTGACTGACACAGGTGACTGACACAGGTGACTGACACAGGTGACTGACACAGGTGACTGACACAGGTGACTGACACAGGTGACTGACACAGCTGACTGACACAGCTGACTGACACAGCTGACTGACACAGCTGACTGACACAGCTGACTGACACAGCTGACTGACACAGCTGACTGACACAGCTGACTGACACAGCTGACTGACACAGGTGACTGACACAGGTGACTGACACAGGTGACTGACACAGGGGACACAGCTGACACAGGTGACTGACACAGCTGACTGACACAGGTGACTGACACAGGGGACACAGCTGACACAGCTGACTGACAGCTGACACAGCTGACTGACACAGGTGACACAGCTGACTGACACAGGTGACAGCTGACTGACACAGGTGACACAGCTGACTGACAGGTGACTGACACAGCTGACTGACACAGGTGACACAGCTGACTGACACAGGTGACTGACACAGGTGACACAGGTGACTGACACAGCTGACTGACACAGCTGACTGACACAGCTGACTGACACAGCTGACTGACACGGGTGACACAGCTGACTGACAGGTGACAGGTGACTGACACAGGTGACTGACACAGGTGACTGACACAGGTGACACAGGTGACTGACACAGGTGACTGACACAGCTGACTGACACAGCTGACTGACACAGGTGACACAGCTGACTGACAGGTGACAGGTGACTGACACAGCTGACTGACACAGGTGACTGACACAGGTGACTGACACAGGTGACTGACACAGGTGACTGACACAGCTGACTGACACAGCTGACTGACACAGGTGACAGGTGACTGACACAGCTGACTGACACAGATGACTGACACAGCTGACTGACACAGATGACTGACACAGCTGACTGACACAGCTGACTGACACAGGTGACTGACACAGGTGACACAGCTGACTGACACAGCTGACTGACACAGCTGACTGACACAGCTGACTGACACAGCTGACTGACACAGCTGACTGACACAGCTGACTGACACAGGTGACTGACACAGGTGACTGACACAGGTGACTGACACAGGTGACTGACACAGGTGACTGACACAGGACACAGGTGACTGACACAGCTGACTGACACAGGTGACTGACACAGGTGACTGACACAGGTAACTGACACAGGTGACTGACACAGCTGACTGACACAGCTGACTGACACAGGTGACACAGCTGACACAGCTGACTGACACAGCTGACTGACACAGCTGACTGACACAGGTGACTGACACAGGTGACTGACACAGGTGACTGACACAGCTGACTGACACAGCTGACTGACACAGCTGACTGACACAGCTGACTGACACAGCTGACTGACACAGGTGACACAGCTGACTGACACAGATGACTGACACAGCTGACTGACACAGATGACTGACACAGCTGACTGACACAGCTGACTGACACAGGTGACTGACACACAGGTGACTGACACACAGCTGACTGACACAGGTGACTGACACAGGTGACTGACACAGGTGACACAGCTGACTGACACAGCTGACTGACACAGCTGACTGACACAGCTGACTGACACAGGTGACTGACACAGGTGACTTACACAGGTGACTGACACAGGTGACTGACACAGGTGACTGACACAGGTGACTGACACAGGTGACTGACACAGCTGACTGACACAGCTGACTGACACAGCTGACTGACACAGGTGACTGACACAGCTGACTGACACAGCTGACTGACACAGGTGACTGACACAGGTGACTGACACAGGTGACTGACACAGGTGACTGACACAGGTGACTGACACAGGTGACTGACACAGCTGACTGACACAGCTGACTGACACAGCTGACTGACACCACAGCTGACTGACACAGATGACTGACACAGATGACTGACAGGTGACTGACACAGCTGACTGACACAGGTGACTGACACAGGTGACTGACACAGCTGACTGACACAGGTGACTGACACAGGTGACTGACACAGCTGACTGACACAGCTGACTGACACAGCTGACTGACACAGCTGACTGACACAGCTGACTGACACAGCTGACTGACACAGCTGACTGACACAGCTGACTGACACAGGTGACTGACACAGGTGACTGACACAGGTGACTGACACAGGTGACTGACACAGGTGACTGACACAGGTGACTGACACAGGTGACTGACACAGGTGACTGACACAGCTGACTGACACAGCTGACTGACACAGCTGACTGACACAGCTGACTGACACAGCTGACTGACACAGCTGACTGACACAGCTGACTGACAGGTGACAGGTGACTGACACAGCTGACTGACACAGCTGACTGACACAGATGACTGACACAGATGACTGACAGGTGACTGACACAGGTGACTGACACAGGTGACTGACACAGGTGACTGACACAGGTGACTGACACAGCTGACTGACACAGCTGACTGACACAGCTGACTGACACAGCTGACTGACACAGCTGACTGACACAGCTGACTGACACAGCTGACTGACACAGGTGACTGACACAGGTGACTGACACAGGTGACTGACACAGGTGACTGACACAGGGGACACAGCTGACACAGGTGACTGACACAGCTGACTGACACAGGTGACTGACACAGGGGACACAGCTGACACAGCTGACTGACAGCTGACACAGCTGACTGACACAGGTGACACAGCTGACTGACACAGGTGACAGCTGACTGACACAGGTGACACAGCTGACTGACAGGTGACTGACACAGCTGACTGACACAGGTGACACAGCTGACTGACACAGGTGACTGACACAGGTGACACAGGTGACTGACACAGCTGACTGACACAGCTGACTGACACAGCTGACTGACACAGCTGACTGACACAGGTGACACAGCTGACTGACAGGTGACAGGTGACTGACACAGCTGACTGACACAGGTGACTGACACAGGTGACTGACACAGGTGACACAGGTGACTGACACAGGTGACTGACACAGCTGACTGACACAGCTGACTGACACAGGTGACACAGCTGACTGACAGGTGACAGGTGACTGACACAGCTGACTGACACAGGTGACTGACACAGCTGACTGACACAGGTGACAGGTGACTGACACAGCTGACTGACACAGCTGACTGACACAGGTGACAGGTGACTGACACAGCTGACTGACACAGATGACTGACACAGCTGACTGACACAGATGACTGACACAGCTGACTGACACAGCTGACTGACACAAGTGACTGACACAGGTGACACAGCTGACTGACACAGCTGACTGACACAGCTGACTGACACAGCTGACTGACACAGGTGACTGACACAGCTGACTGACACAGGTGACTGACACAGGTGACTGACACAGGTGACTGACACAGGTGACTGACACAGGTGACTGACACAGGACACAGGTGACTGACACAGCTGACTGACACAGGTGACTGAGACAGGTGACTGACACAGGTGACTGACACAGGTGACTGACACAGCTGACTGACACAGCTGACTGACACAGGTGACACAGCTGACACAGCTGACTGACACAGCTGACTGACACAGCTGACTGACACAGCTGACTGACACAGCTGACTGACACAGGTGACTGACACAGGTGACTGACACAGGTGACTGACACAGCTGACTGACACAGCTGACTGACACAGCTGACTGACACAGCTGACTGACACAGCTGACTGACACAGGTGACACAGCTGACTGACACAGATGACTGACACAGCTGACTGACACAGATGACTGACACAGCTGACTGACACAGCTGACTGACACAGGTGACTGACACACAGCTGACTGACACAGGTGACTGACACAGGTGACTGACACAGGTGACACAGCTGACTGACACAGCTGACTGACACAGCTGACTGACACAGCTGACTGACACAGGTGACTGACACAGGTGACTTACACAGGTGACTGACACAGGTGACTGACACAGGTGACTGACACAGGTGACTGACACAGGTGACTGACACAGCTGACTGACACAGCTGACTGACACAGCTGACTGACACAGGTGACTGACACAGCTGACTGACACAGCTGACTGACACAGGTGACTGACACAGGTGACTGACACAGGTGACTGACACAGGTGACTGACACAGCTGACTGACACAGCTGACTGACACAGCTGACTGACAGGTGACAGGTGACTGACACAGCTGACTGACACAGCTGACTGACACAGATGACTGACACAGATGACTGACACAGATGACTGACAGGTGACTGACACAGCTGACTGACACAGGTGACTGACACAGGTGACTGACACAGCTGACTGACACAGATGACTGACACAGATGACTGACACAGGTGACTGACACAGGTGACTGACACAGGTGACTGACACAGCTGACTGACACAGCTGACTGACAAGCTGACTGACACAGCTGACTGACACAGCTGACTGACACAGCTGACTGACACAGGTGACTGACACAGGTGACTGACACAGGTGACTGACACAGGTGACTGACACAGGTGACTGACACAGGTGACTGACTGACACAGCTGACTGACACAGCTGACTGACACAGCTGACTGACACAGCTGACTGACACAGCTGACTGACACAGGTGACTGACACAGCTGACTGACACACAGCTGACTGACACAGCTGACTGACACAGGTGACTGACACAGCTGACTGACACAGGTGACTGACACAGCTGACTGACACAGGTGACTGACACAGCTGACTGACACAGCTGACTGACACAGGTGACTGACACAGGTGACTGACATAGCTGACTGACACAGCTGACTGACACAGGTGACTGACACAGGTGACTGACACAGGTGACTGACACAGCTGACTGACACAGCTGACTGACACAGCTGACTGACACAGGTGACTGACACAGCTGACTGACACAGGTGACTGACACAGCTGACTGACACAGCTGACTGACACAGATGACTGACACAGCTGACTGACACAGCTGACTGACACAGCTGACTGACACAGATGACTGACACAGGTGACTGACACAGGTGACACAGCTGACTGACACAGCTGACTGACAGCTAACTGACACAGCTGACTGACACAGCTGACTGACACAGGTGACTGACACAGGTGACTGACACAGCTGACTGACACAGGTGACTGACACAGGTGACTGACACAGGTGACTGACACAGGTGACTGACACAGGTGACTGACACAGCTGACTGACACAGCTGACTGACACAGCTGACTGACACAGATGACTGACACAGATGACTGACACAGCTGACTGACACAGCTGACTGACACAGGTGACTGACACAGCTGACTGACACAGCTGACTGACACAGATGACTGACACAGCTGACTGACACAGATGACTGACACAGATGACTGACACAGATGACTGACACAGATGACTGACACAGATGACTGACACAGATGACTGACACAGGTGACTGACACAGCTGACTGACACAGCTGACTGACACAGCTGACTGACACAGCTGACTGACACAGATGACTGACACAGCTGACTGACACAGGTGACTGACACAGGTGACACAGCTGACTGACACAGGTGACTGACACAGCTGACTGACACAGCTGACTGACACAGCTGACTGACACAGCTGACTGACACAGGGGACTGACACAGGGGACTGACACAGGGGACTGACACAGCTGACTGACACAGGTGACACAGCTGACTGACACAGGTGACTGACACAGCTGACTGACACAGCTGACTGACACAGGTGACTGACACAGCTGACTGACACAGGTGACTGACACAGCTGACTGACACAGCTGACTGACACAGATGACTGACACAGCTGACTGACACAGCTGACTGACACAGCTGACTGACACAGATGACTGACACAGGTGACTGACACAGGTGACACAGCTGACTGACACAGCTGACTGACAGCTAACTGACACAGCTGACTGACACAGCTGACTGACACAGGTGACTGACACAGGTGACTGACACAGCTGACTGACACAGGTGACTGACACAGGTGACTGACACAGGTGACTGACACAGGTGACTGACACAGGTGACTGACACAGCTGACTGACACAGCTGACTGACACAGCTGACTGACACAGATGACTGACACAGATGACTGACACAGCTGACTGACACAGCTGACTGACACAGGTGACTGACACAGCTGACTGACACAGCTGACTGACACAGATGACTGACACAGCTGACTGACACAGATGACTGACACAGATGACTGACACAGATGACTGACACAGATGACTGACACAGATGACTGACACAGATGACTGACACAGGTGACTGACACAGCTGACTGACACAGCTGACTGACACAGCTGACTGACACAGCTGACTGACACAGATGACTGACACAGCTGACTGACACAGGTGACTGACACAGGTGACACAGCTGACTGACACAGGTGACTGACACAGCTGACTGACACAGCTGACTGACACAGCTGACTGACACAGCTGACTGACACAGGGGACTGACACAGGGGACTGACACAGGGGACTGACACAGCTGACTGACACAGGGGACACAGCTGACTGACACAGCTGACTGACACAGCGGACTGACACAGCTGACTGACACAGCTGACTGACACAGCTGACTGACACAGGTGACTGACACAGGTGACACAGCTGACTGACACAGGTGACTGACACAGGTGACTGACACAGGGGACTGACACAGGGGACTGACACAGCTGACTGACACAGGGGACACAGCTGACTGACACAGGTGACTGACACAGCTGACACAGGTGAACGTGTTGAAGTCCGCCTTAACATTCTGGTCCCGCTTCGGATGCCACGATGCCATCTAGCGGTGTCTCTGGTCGTGATCAGTCCTTCACTGACCAATCAGCGTTCATTAGCAGAATGCTAGCGTGTTATGGGCAACAACAACTCAACCTGTAAGAAATCAAAAGGACATAAGTACTCGTTCATTCAACTTTCGACCTATAACCCATGTTGAACTTGCAAAACTTAGAATCAAATCTGAGATTTCTCAACGGCAATCGGGTGAAAGAGACTAATTTAGCCATTTAGCTCCATAGACTCCCATTCACTCATGCACTCGGGCGATCGCCCCCAGTGGAACTCTGGTGGAACTACAACCAAAATTCGGTACAACAGGACTTAATAGGGAGTGGCAACGCTCTCCGTAGACGGCCTCTGGTAGTACGATGCATCGTTGAAGAATCCACTAGCTATAGTAGTAAAGCAGCGAGTTACAGCGCTGTACGGGAAACACACCCCTGGTTGGGTGAGGTCATGTTTTAAAGGAGCTGTGGCTTAAGGTGGGATCTTATGCTTTCAAAGCTAGCTTAATTGCTATTGCTACCTAGCATTCAAACTATTTATATAGAAAAGATCAACTGAAGAAAAAAGCAAGTATTAAGAGCATTAGTAGTTGCTCCAGAACAGCGGCAGTGAGGTCAGCTGTGATCAGTCATGTGATGCACGTCTCACAGCAGAAGATGGGCTAATGTTCACTCGTGTGTGTGAGGCGTGGTGGGTTTACATGTGAAGTTCCTCTTCTCTCTCTGTGTGTGTGTGTGTGTGTGTGTGGGTGTGTGTATAAAGATGACCAAAAACTGACATCCAAAATATTTATTTCATTCAGCAAAAGAAGTGAACTGAAGATGGCTTGCTTTAATTACAAACATTTATTACAGGTTCTGATGGAAACAGCTGACCCGTCACAGATGGAGCGGGGAACGGCAGTGATGCATGCTGGGACAGCTCCGAGTAACGCATGTGCCGTTCCACCGCGACGCCACACACACACAGCCCGGGCATCTGGATGCTTACACTATGTTATTTGTGTTTCCTTACAAAAAACACTAACAAAAATGATTAATAATAATCATGGAACAAGGCATGCATAATGTTGTCATCCCTCTCACTCAAATTAAGAGCTATTCAAGGACAGCTTTAAAAAATCCATATACGGCATTTACATAAATTACATTTGTCCATGTCACCGATTAATAGCTGTCCCGATGCTTCTGATCAAGGCAAGCTCTGTTAAACGTGTGTGTGTGTGTGTGTGTGTGTGTGTGTGTGTGTGTGTGTGTTACTCGACATTAGCATATAATCAGTGATGTCACACAGCTTCACCATCTCCAATTACGCCTCATTAAAACACAACATGGATTGGTCGGGATCGGCTGACAGCCAATGGGAATGAGCTTCTGGAAGTGGCAGTGTGAGTTTGGGCAAACAATAGACAGATATGAAGATGGCCATCAGCGGACTGCCAATCAGCAGCCACTGCTTCATCTCAAAGCCTCGTCCGACAGGAAGTGACACGCAGCAGAGGTCAGAGCACTTCCTGTGCGCAGGATGTGATGCGAGCGAGTGCTCTCGGGGCGAGGAGGCGTGAAGAATCATTAACTGATGAACATCCAATTACAGAGTTTATAAACCTGACGTGTTGTGGTGAATGAGCCGTGTGCAGAATCACTGCTGGCTTCTGATTTGGGGAAGAAGTAATGTGAGAAAGCAGTTGAAGTGTGTGTGTGTGTGTGTGTGTGTGTTCCTCTAGTCGATGTACTGTGAGAGCCAGCGGAAGCCCTCTCCGTAACCCTGTCTCTTCAACACACTGCACATGAAGACCTCGAGCGGCCGCGTGTTCAGATCCTTCACTGCGATGGTGCCCTGTGGAGACACACACACACACACACACACACACACACACACACACACACACACATCAGGACCTTCATCTTCAACCCTCATCTTTCCATCGCGGGTCAAAATCACCTGAAGCCCTAAAATTATACTCTTTTTTTTTTGTCAAGAAGGATTATGCGCTCGCTCAGTCGGACCCCAGAGTATAATTTTTAGGCTGTCAGGTGATTTTGACGCCGCTAGTGGAAAGATGAGGGGTTGAAGATGAAGGTCCTGATGTGTGTGGTGTGTGTGTGTGTGTGTGTGTGTGTGTGTGTGCGCGACTGTACCTTGCCTGTGGTCTGCCCGTACAGCCCGAAGATCTCGCGCAGCTTCTCCTCGCTGATGGCCTCGGGCTTGTCGATCTTGTTGCCGAGGATCAGGATAGGCACGTTCCCGATGGTCTCGTCTGTCATGAGTGCCTGTTATTGAGGCCAACACACACACACACACACACACACACACAGGTGCATTACACACACCAGCTCAGGGCTCGAGTTAGGGTTAGCCCTGCACTGAACACATCACAGCGCTCGACATCACTTCTGCTGGGACACCACGACACACCTCAGCACTTAACTTATATATCACACTTATATTCTTATATGTTATTTCCATTTTACATTAAGACTCATCCTGACAGAAAGTGAGTCTCTGTTAAACTCAGACTTCAGTGAACAAGTGCAGCGCAGTTTACATTTAAACCCTTATTTTACATTTTAAAGTATAATTTGAACCTATATTTTAAATTAAGTAAAGCGTTGTTTTACATTTTGCAGTGTATATTTGAACCCTGTATTTGCACATAATGTTTAAATGGACATCGCCTTATTCACTATATTAGTTTGCATTGCTTTAAACGGCACATTGATTGGAGGACAGCACTGGACAGGATGTGGATGACAATATTGTAAAAAAACATACATTCACTTTACACAATTATTAATAATTTATTATTAATGTGTGTGTGTGTGTGACAAGAAGCGGTGTTGGTGGCACACAGCGAGTGTGTGTGACAGGATGAAGCGGTGTTGGCGGCACACAGCGAGTGTGTGAGAGTGTGTGTGTGACAGGATGAAGCGGTGTTGGCGGCACACAGCGAGTGTGTGTGACAGGATGAAGCGGTGTTGGCGGCACACAGCGAGTGTGTGTGACAGGATGAAGCGGTGTTGGCGGCACACAGCGAGTGTGTGAGAGTGTGTGTGTGACAGGATGAAGCGGTGTTGGCGGCACACAGCGAGTGTGTGTGACAGGATGAAGCGGTGTTGGCGGCACACAGCGAGTGTGTGTGACAGGATGAAGCGGTGTTGGCGGCACACAGCGAGTGTGTGAGAGTGTGTGTGTGACAGGATGAAGCGGTGTTGGCGGCACACAGCGAGTGTGTGTGACAGGATGAAGCGGTGTTGGCGGCACACAGCGAGTGTGTGTGACAGGATGAAGCGGTGTTGGCGGCACACAGCGAGTGTGTGTGACAGGATGAAGCGGTGTTGGCGGCACACAGCGAGTGTGTGTGACAGGATGAAGCGGTGTTGCCGGCACACAGCGAGTGTGTGTGACAGGATGAAGCGGTGTTGGCGGCACACAGCGAGTGTGTGAGAGTGTGTGTGTGACAGGATGAAGCGGTGTTGGCGGCACACAGCGAGTGTGTGTGACAGGATGAAGCGGTGTTGGCGGCACACAGCGAGTGTGTGTGACAGGATGAAGCGGTGTTGGCGGCACACAGCGAGTGTGTGTGACAGGATGAAGCGGTGTTGGCGGCACACAGCGAGTGTGTGTGACAGGATGAAGCGGTGTTGGCGGCACACAGCGAGTGTGTGTGACAGGATGAAGCGGTGTTGCCGGCACACAGCGAGTGTGTGAGAGTGTGTGTGTGACAGGATGAAGCGGTGTTGGCGGCACACAGCGAGTGTGTGAGAGTGTGTGTGTGACAGGATGAAGCGGTGTTGCCGGCACACAGCGAGTGTGTGTGACAGGATGAAGCGGTGTTGGCGGCACACAGCGAGTGTGTGTGACAGGATGAAGCGGTGTTGCCGGCACACAGCGAGTGTGTGAGAGTGTGTGTGACAGGATGAAGCGGTGTTGGCGGCACACAGCGAGTGTGTGAGAGTGTGTGTGTGTGACAGGATGAAGCGGTGTTGGCGGCACACAGCGAGTGTGTGTGACAGGATGAAGCGGTGTTGCCGGCACACAGCGAGTGTGTGTGTGACAGGATGAAGCGGTGTTGGCGGCACACAGCGAGTGTGTGAGAGTGTGTGTGTGACAGGATGAAGCGGTGTTGCCGGCACACAGCGAGTGTGTGAGAGTGTGTGTGTGACAGGATGAAGCGGTGTTGGCGGCACACAGCGAGTGTGTGGGTGTGTGTGTGACAGGATGAAGCGCTGTTGCCGGCACACAGCGAGTGTGTGAGAGTGTGTGTGTGACAGGATGAAGCGGTGTTGGCGGCACACAGCGAGTGTGTGGGTGTGTGCGTGACAGGATGAAGCGGTGTTGCCGGCACACAGCGAGTGTGTGACAGGATGAAGCGGTGTTGCCGGCACACAGCGAGTGTGTGAGAGTGTGTGTGTGAGAGGATGAAGCGGTGTTGCCGGCACACAGCGAGTGTGTGAGAGTGTGTGTGTGACAGGATGAAGCGGTGTTGCCGGCACACAGCGAGTGTGTGAGAGTGTGTGTGACAGGATGAAGCGGTGTTGGCGGCACACAGCGAGTGTGTGAGAGTGTGTGTGTGACAGGATGAAGCGGTGTTGGCGGCACACAGCGAGTGTGTGAGAGTGTGTGTGTGACAGGATGAAGCGGTGTTGCCGGCACACAGCGAGTGTGTGTGACAGGATGAAGCGGTGTTGGCGGCACACAGCGAGTGTGTGTGACAGGATGAAGCGGTGTTGGCGGCACACAGCGAGTGTGTGAGAGTGTGTGTGTGACAGGATGAAGCGGTGTTGGCGGCACACAGCGAGTGTGTGTGTGACAGGATGAAGCGGTGTTGGCGGCACACAGCGAGTGTGTGAGAGTGTGTGTGTGACAGGATGAAGCGGTGTTGCCGGCACACAGCGAGTGTGTGTGACAGGATGAAGCGGTGTTGGCGGCACACAGCGAGTGTGTGTGACAGGATGAAGCGGTGTTGCCGGCACACAGCGAGTGTGTGAGAGTGTGTGTGTGACAGGATGAAGCGGTGTTGGCGGCACACAGCGAGTGTGTGAGTGTGTGTGTGACAGGATGAAGCGGTGTTGCCGGCACACAGCGAGTGTGTGTGACAGGATGAAGCGGTGTTGGCGGCACACAGCGAGTGTGTGAGAGTGTGTGTGTGACAGGATGAAGCGGTGTTGGCGGCACACAGCGAGTGTGTGAGAGTGTGTGTGTGACAGGATGAAGCGGTGTTGGCGGCACACAGCGAGTGTGTGAGTGTGTGTGTGACAGGATGAAGCGGTGTTGGCGGCACACAGCGAGTGTGTGTGACAGGATGAAGCGGTGTTGCCGGCACACAGCGAGTGTGTGTGTGACAGGATGAAGCGGTGTTGGCGGCACACAGCGAGTGTGTGTGACAGGATGAAGCGGTGTTGGCGGCACACAGCGAGTGTGTGAGAGTGTGTGTGTGACAGGATGAAGCGGTGTTGGCGGCACACAGCGAGTGTGTGTGTGACAGGATGAAGCGGTGTTGGTGGCACACAGCGAGTGTGTGTGTGACAGGATGAAGCGGTGTTGGCGGCACACAGCGAGTGTGTGTGTGACAGGATGAAGCGGTGTTGGCGGCACACAGCGAGTGTGTGTGTGACAGGATGAAGCGGTGTTGGCGGCACACAGCGAGTGTGTGTGACAGGATGAAGCGGTGTTGGCGGCACACAGCGAGTGTGTGAGAGTGTGTGTGTGACAGGATGAAGCGGTGTTGGCGGCACACAGCGAGTGTGTGTGTGACAGGATGAAGCGGTGTTGGCGGCACACAGCGAGTGTGTGTGTGACAGGATGAAGCGGTGTTGCCGGCACACAGCGAGTGTGTGAGAGTGTGTGTGTGAGAGGATGAAGCGGTGTTGGCGGCACACAGCGAGTGTGTGAGAGTGTGTGTGTGACAGGATGAAGCGGTGTTGGCGGCACACAGCGAGTGTGTGAGAGTGTGTGTGTGACAGGATGAAGCGGTGTTGGCGGCACACAGCGTGTGTGTGTGTGACAGGATGAAGCGGTGTTGGCGGCACACAGCGAGTGTGTGTGTGACAGGATGAAGCGGTGTTGGCGGCACACAGCGAGTGTGTGAGAGTGTGTGTGTGACAGGATGAAGCGGTGTTGGCGGCACACAGCGAGTGTGTGAGAGTGTGTGTGTGACAGGATGAAGCGGTGTTGGCGGCACACAGTGAGTGTGTGAGAGTGTGTGTGACAGGATGAAGCGGTGTTGGCGGCACACAGCGAGTGTGTGAGAGTGTGTGAGAGGATGAAGCTCACGTCTAGCTCTGTCTTGGACTCCGCCAGTCTGGTGTGGTCTATGCAGTCCACCAGGAACACGATGCCATTAATGGCTGGGAGGTAGTTCTTCCACACGCGTCGAGCTGTAGAGAACACACACACACACACACACACACACACACCTGTGAGCTCAGAGGGTCTGACACACACACACATCAGTGAGGCGTGGATCATCTACTCACCCTGAGCGTGGCCACCCAGGTCAAAGGTAGTGAAGGTCATGCCAGCGATCGTCAGCTCCTCTGAGGCTGAGGGACACACACACACATCAGATCTGACTGAAATCACTTCAATAAACATTCTTATTCATTTTGACCTGCCTAACATAAATATTTCAGTATACAGTCAAACCAAAAATTATTCAGACAGCATATATATTTTTTATATATTTTCCTACTAGTGGGTGCAGGACACTACTCAACCCAGACGGCCATAGCTACTGACTACAGTTTTTTCTAGTCCATTAGTAGTTGTTAATTTAAGCCATTAGTCTAATCGCA